>NW_028145470.1:1362500-1532500 GCF_977016875.1 Pavona decussata | reverse complement strand
CAGCAATGGAAATTTGTTTTCATCAATAGCGATGTTTTTCAGTTCGAAGTGAGTACATCTTGATGCTCTTTTATTCAGTTCTCTCTTCAAAATGTTCGCGTTCTTCAGCTGTTCTTTCGTGAAGGCTGTAAACTTCGCCGGTACGACAAGCCCAACCTCCCTCTTTCTCTTCCCTGTAACTTTCGCAGTAAGGAGATTGTCAACGTTTGCTTGTACAATCAAAATGTTTTGGCTTTGTGGTATGGGCCTTTTAATAAGCGCCGCCCTCGAATAAGCGCCGCACAGGAGACACGAAAAATTAAATAAGCGCCGCGGCGCTTACTCGAGTAAATACGGTAAATAAAATCCTCAAATTTGACCATTGGAGGTGAGCAGTTTGTGACAAACTTATATGCATGAATGTATCAGTTATATTATTAATAGCATATTAATTGTAGTATATTTAGTTATTTGTCAACACATATGCAAATGTTGACTGCTCGTATATACTGTATCTAAGTAATGTATACAGTTGGTTATCAGTTTTTTGGTCAAGTTTGATCAGTAACCGCTTGTAGTATGTTTGTTCATTATTAAATGACAGTTTTATCAAAACTTGACGTTACATAGTAATTTTTCACATGGTGCAGTCTATCAACACAAAGATCTTTGAGCCCTGATTCAAAAAATGATGTTGGATTAAGATGTTTCTTAAGTACTGTTTGAGTACAGAAACATATTGTTTAAAAACAACACTAAAATTGCACCTTACTGCTTAGGAGAGTTTCATGGACCCAGCCTATTTATTGAAAGAGGAAACAATCTGGCGCAGTTTAGAAATGCACAGAGAATTCAAGAAGAGTTTCTTCCAAGCAATTGCCTACCTGAAGGGTGGCACATAAAAGAGATTGCAAGTCATTATATTGGGCTCTGTCAGACACATTTTTCTGTAAAGCAACAAGAAAACAATAATAATAATAATATAAATTTATTATTGATACACGCCACTGAATAAAATTATGTTTCCCTGAGTAGAACCTCCCTCCTTCCCACCCTCTGTCTATGGATATTTTGACATTTGCCTACATCAGAAAGTGTAACTTAATGTTAGAAAAATAGGTTCACTATCATGTGACTACGTCTTTTACTCAGAAGGTGTTGCAATGGTTTATTACACAACTCACACTTTCATGTTTCTACTTAACACTGAAGAATTTTTATTCAGTCTATCATCTTGTTAAAGAAAAAAAAATAAACTACATTTCTTCTGCATTTCTTCTGTTTTTGCAATACTACATTTTTTGAAGTAAAAACCCGAATGATTCATTAGTAATCTCTGATTTTATAACTAAAATCACTCACAAATATATAGAGTTGAGGCTTTTTTGTGAAACAAGTACTGGGGAGAAGCTATTTATCAAGAAAATTCACCTAAGGTGATCATATCCTTAATTCTTATGACCTCAGGGCTTGAATATGCATTGATAATATTAGGACAAATTTGATGCTGATCACCATTAGGGCTTTAAGGGTTAATACATAGCTGCTTATTAATTTAGTTTCTTCAAACTGTACTTTTTTTTATTATACTAAAAGTTTGTTTCCCGTTATTTCTGAGTGGAATGCCTGCAAACTAGCTTTGGGTAGCTAAGTGCATTTCCACTATAAACAAAGCATTTTATTTTAGCATTTAAAAAAAACTTTTATGTAATAAAAGTTTTTTTTACTTTTAATTAGTTCTTTTTTCCATGGGAACATAACTGCTTTGTAACTTGCTTGTTTGTAAGTAACTGCATGTGCAAATGAAAAGTAAATAAAGACTTTGGTTGAATTTATAATTTTTGGATGCTTCACCGTATTGAAAGTAAAATTCAATTATTTAAAAAAGTACCTCAATCTGTAAAACATGTTGAAGCCGTCGTAGAATGACAAGCGTGGTTTTTTGTACAACTTCATAACAGTCCTGTGTGAAAAAAAAAACATGTTACATGTTTAAGTAGATAATGTAGACATTCATGAAGCTGAGTAAATCAAATTTGCCATTTTGTGGATTATACACCACAGTAAATGTAAACACAGTCCTACTGCCTCACCAAGGGACAATGAGGATTAGTGAATGAGGGAGGGAGGGGGGAAGTGAGCAAATGAGCAAGCAAGGGAGGGAAAGAAGGAGGGGTGAGAGAGGGAGGTAGAAAGGGAACAAGCAAGCAAGGATAGGAGGGGAGAGGGACGGAGGGAAGGGGGGGAGTGAGTGAATGAGTAAGCAAGTAAGCAAGTTTTTAGATCATAATCTTGACTATATATATTTGGGCTGCATACCTTTGCACTATTTTTTATTAACTCCATTACAGCTTCATATGCTGCACTTCTGAGATTTCCTTGGTTTGCATCAGGTCTGCAAAGATTTGGAAAAATAGCCAAGTGATTGAATCAAGCACAGAATATTAGGCAACTTAGAATAACTACAAAAAGTACTCAAGAGTATAAGGAGTTTCTGTTGTTCCAAAAATAAGAATACTCTCCCAACAGGAAGATCCCAGTCCCTCTGGAAATTCTACTTTAGCTCCACCCTTTCCCTTTAACCTCTAATATCAAAGAACAAAACAAATTTCCCATACTTTTCATATAAAACTAATAGGGAGACTTCATTAAAATATCGAGAATATTCACCTCGGGTGATCATATCCTTAATTCTCAGGACCTCAGGAGTTGAATAAGCATTGATATGACAAGGAGAAAATTGATGCCAATCACTGTTAGGGCTTAAAGGGTAAAAAATTTGTCTTTTGAGAACTGAAATTTCGAATGACCTTCAGCACAGGAGGTTGAGCGAAGGAAGTTGGTGGGCATTTTCTGAAACCACACAATAAAGTATTATTTTGAGAATGATGTATTATTCTAAAAAGTGACACAGGCATACGCGGAAAAAAGAAATCCAAGTGCTCCTAGCAGGAGACTCGTGGGAGCTAAGGCCATTAAACTAGGTTCATAGGACAAATATCCTGCATACTGCTAGGATTTGAATGTTGAACGTGTGGTATATGAAATAAATGTGATGGTATATTTCTAGCCTGGTGAATGAACAAGAATGACGTACTATTCTAGAAAGTGACACAGGCATACTCTTTTAATGGCCTTAGCTCCCATGAGTCTCCTGTAGCTCAGTGGTAGATCATCTGAACTAGTAATCGGAAGGTCTTAGGTTTGACTCCTGATAGGAGCACTCGGATTTCATATGCCTGTGACACTTTTTTAGAATAATACATCATTCTCACTCATTCACCAGGCTTGAAATATACCATCACATTTATTTCATAAGTATTATTTTCCTGTCCATCAATCTGGATAAATTCAAATTCACATTCCTCTTCTGGAAGAAAACTTCCTATGAGTAGAGATGGTAGACATTTGTTTTCCACAGGATAGTAGGAGTCTATACGTACTTCTGTAGCCACTAAAAATCTGTCAGTGTCCATACCTATCTGTGACAGAAAGAAGTTTTTCTACTATTTCTGGAAACCATTGTGACAGGACATAGGTCTGAGGTTCCTCTTCTTCATCTGCCACTGGAGCAGCATCATATGCAGCTTCCCCAAGGGAGTTGAATGCCTGCAAAAAAATGCAAGTTACGCTAAGTTGCAAGAGCAATGGTCAGTTCAAGGACAGCCAAACATCAGCTAATGACAGCTGCCTTGTAACAGTCACTTCTCTACAATGACCATGTGTCATGATTTAATTCAAACAGCTGATTCACAGCCCTCACAAAATGCACCAGCTGTCAGCAATTTTGCCACCTATAGACTATTCTCTGCCACTTAGTTCACACTAACTTTCCCCAAGACTCCTTCTGACAAATGGCTGCTTCTGCCTACTATTTCACTTATGTTGCCTACAACCAAAACAACATTTCAAGAAGGTTGGATTCACCCAATTAAAATCTAATACTCCCACTCTGAAAGCTCCCCACCATGGTCTTATTCCCACACCAGCCAAAAAATTGTCCCGTGGTGGCTGTTACAGAATGTAGTACATGGAGTACACCTTTCATTATTCCTACCCTTTTGTCAAAACAAATCTTTCTCCCGTATATGAAAGTTTATATTAAAAACCTAACAATAACCGTTAAAGCAAACCCATTTCTTTTCCGATTTTAGTGATGTAAATGTGAGTAAAATAAAGTTTGAAATGTCAGTCAAGTAGCGGAGGTGAAACAAAAGAAATAAAATCTAACCTACTTCAAAGGGTTCGCACTTGTCAGAAAGACACTGCACTTTTGGCAGGGAATCGACATGAACATGCAATGAGTAAGACCAATGGCTCGAATGGTTGTAGCCATTTTGGAATTTTTTTTATGGAAGACACAATCCATTGCACAGAACATTGCCTGATTCTTAGCTGACTATAATATGGTCATGTGCACTCAATGTTCAATCTTCTGTACATTTAACAGAAATTTAATGTCTTATTATCCTGCCACATCAAACAGAATATCACCTGATACTTAGCACCAAGGCCATGGGCCGAATTGGCTAAAATCAGGGGATATTCCACAAGACTAAGCAGGATAACTGTTTTATTATTTACCAGATTGAAAACAAAGCACAGTTTTTATGCAGAAAAGCTGGAGACGATCTTCATTTTAAAATTTTTCTCCTCAACACATGAAATTGCGTATATCACAGGACATCTGTTGACTATACTGAGCAGTGTTTAAATGTATTGAACAATAATCTACAATAATTATATGTAATTTTGTGTGTCAGGGAGAAGAAAAAAATAAAGACCCTGCATATGTATCTCTGTGTTGCTGGTTAGATGTAAGGTCTTTTGTGGTTTTTGATATTATTACAACCTGAGTTAACAAGATTTTGCAGATAAATTCTGAGTTATCTTTCTGCAAAAGCACCATGTCAGGGTACATCTTGGGTTGCGTTCGATTGACCATGTTCCGAAATAAGAATAAGCAGAATAGCTGTTAGATTTCTCTTTTAAAGTAAATTTGGGAAGACATTTCTGCAAACGTAAGCAGACACATGGTAACTTAAGAGCCATTTTGTACTCCAGTAATTTCAAAAATGTCTCACGAGGGATTTCTTGACACCATTGTATGTATTCCTATTCCGGAATAGGGTCAATCGAACACACCCTTTAACTTCAAAAATATCCTGACACATTGTCTAATGACTGTCTGTTTTCGCTTTGTTTTTTCAGTAATTACCGTGAAAATTGAAATTTCTATACATGAAGGATTATAAAGCTGGCTCTGAAAGCCATTTTTAATCAATATCCTACCCAACAGACGTTAGAGGCAACACGAGGTTCTGAATCAAGCCCAACCAATAGCGTTTCCACAAGTGACTGGAGGTAATTCTCAATGGCAACTTGCGGCAGTATCTCACAAATCCGACCAAGAGTCCATGCCACAGAGTCTCTTACAACTACGCTCTCGTCGTTCATTAATTTGATGAGCATTGGCATAGCCTGAAAAAGAAACAAGAATTCTGTTCAAAATATGATTTCTCTGTGTTTTGGTCTAAACTACTCAAATATTTGACAAGATATGTTTTCTCTAACATCAAATTGTCCTTAGAGCATCGAGAATATGACAGTAACAGATTTCTCTTGGGAAGACCAGACCATGATCAGTTTTTTGGCGATTTCTCCAAAATACACAGGAAAAACTTAGAAAAATTGGCCAATTTTTTCAAGTTTCAATCCATTTCAATCCTGGCAATCCTCGGCAACTATAACAAATACTACTTTATCTGCGCTCATAGCCAGGGTAAGTTGTTAACAAGAATAAACCATTATTTTAACGTTTCCATCGATAGAGATTTGAGTTTTGGCCATACAAAGTGACACTAAATATAGGTGACACTGCCCCTTTAAAACTGTTGAACATTTCCTCAATCACAAAGGCCCAATACGAAATAACTGAATTGGCTCCTTCCTCTTTTCATCCCTCAAATTTTTGCACATTGAAGTTTGAACTTTGATGGAAAACTTTTTCTTCTTATTATTATTATTGCATGTAGACAGGGAGACCACAAAAGCTTAACTAATAGTGGACAATAAAAACAAACAAACAAAAACAGAAACAACAGAACTATTAAAAACAACAAGTCAGTAAACGGTTGAGTGTGTAAGCCATGTAACACTTGACGCAAATAGATTTCCATGTGCGTAGATTTTCAGGCTCACATAGGCTGTAAAGGGCATTTATATAGTATTCACAAAGTTTGACACTGAAGGCTTTCAATGGAAGGGAACTGTCCTTTATGGTACATGGCAGTAAGTTCCAAACCCTGCCAGGTGAGTGAAGAATGAACTTCAAAATGTTTGAACTACTTTTAAAACTGTTGGCTGCTGTAAACCAAAGATTTTGAAACTTCAAAAACCCAGTCCAAAATTTCTGCCTATTCTTCTTCTTCTAAAGACTTCCTACATCCCTTGTAGTTTAAGCATAACTTACCATGTTGGCGTATGGCTTCAAAGCATTGGGGTCAGGTCCTTCAAGAATTGCACCTGTTAAACAAAATGACATCCTGCAGTGTGACCATTCAAATGGAAGCTACTGTGCATTACATTTTCCTGTGGTGCTGTTAATTATGCTGTGCAAGGTGGTTCTTACTTTTGAGTCTGTGGCTGAAATCCTAAAGTGTGACTATTCAAATGAAAGCCACTCAGCAGTACTTTCCTGTGGTGCTGTTTATTGTTCTAACTTTTGATTCTGTGGATAAAATCCTAAAGTGTTCAACATTCTGGTGAAAGCTAGTGGGCAGCATTTAATTTCCAGTTGTGCTGTTCATTGTCTTATACAGGATGCTTCTAACTTTTGAGGCTGTGAATGAAATCCTAAAGTGCGACCATCCAAATGAAAGCTACTGAGTAGTACTTTCCTGTGGTGCTGTTTATTAAGTGATATATCAACAAGTGCAAGGGTTTCATCAGGGTTCCAAACACCGAGAAACATTTGAAAGCTACTGAGCAGTGCTTCCTTGTGATGCTGTTTATTATGCTGTACAAGGTGGTTCTACCTTTTGAGTCTGTGGATGAAATCCTGAAGTGTGAATTCAAATGGCAGCTATTTAAGCAGTACTTCCTTGTGAAACTGTTTGTTCTTTTATATTTAATTTCTCTAAGTCGTGAAAGCTGCTTACCAAAAGCCATAACAGCAGCATCTCTACATTTCCAGTCTTCTTTTTCTATATTTGCAGTAATAAAATCGATAACATTTTTGGAAGTAAGGATGTCATTTTCACAGCACTGAGCCAACAACATGAGACAGACACCGGCAGCTTTACAAGGGTTCCAGTCATCTTCATCATCAAATTCTTCCTGTGAAGAATTCAGCAAAACAAAATAAGTTAACAGGAACATTTCAAAGTTGAGCTCACAAAAACTCTCTTGAAAGCCAGGCCAGGGGATGAACAAAAAATTTATCAGCTATCATTGTGAAATTTGAATGATTTAAAAATTCAAAATGGGTAAGAGGGTAAAATAGTTTATCATAACCAACCTCCTGTTCCAGAACACCACTGACAACTGACAAAAATGTTTCAAAATTCACAAATGTTGCTCTCATGTTTGCACAGTACTCTAATATGACAAGTTCTGGATTGGGGAGCAGGGATGGAGCAGTGGCGAAAGCACACGCCTCCCATGCCACCAATGTGGCCCGGGTTCAATTCCCAACTTGGCATCATATGTGGGTTGACTTTGTTGCTGGTTGTCATCCTTGTTCTGAGAGGTTTTTCTCTGGGTACTCCAGTTTCCCCTCTCCTCAAAAACCAACATTTTTCCAAATTCTAATTAGATATTGAAAGTGTCCCAAATTAGTGCCCTGCGCTAAATACACTGACACTTAGATAAGTGTTTTATGTTTTATTTCATTTACTGACCTGTCTCTTCAAGGAATCTGTCAGAAGTGGAGTCAAGTATTGCAAAGCTCCTTTGGCGTAAAACTTGCTGATTTGTTCTGGCTTCCTGTTAGCTTCCGCAGCCTAAAGAGGACAAAATGACAATGTCAAACTTCCCATTGTATGGTTGAGTTCTTTGACATTATTGCAAAGTGTTACTTTTCAAAGTAATGTTCTCTCAGTGCTTCAAACGCGACTGACAATGTAATCATTTAAGAACGTTCTGCGCATCTCAAGATACTCAGGTTTCCTATGGGTGGTGCCTACTAATACAGGGATATTTTTGCACGGTGTAAAACTATGCAGAGCAAGCAGAACTTAGATGGTGCTCTTAGTGTCCAAAAGAAAAAGTTGGGGTAACCATGCATTTTTAAAAGATAATTAAGCTTCAATTTGAGAAAAACGCCATATATTGCTTTGAATTTTACTGCTTTTTAGAATAACTGTTGCTTAATTATCTCTAAAAAATGCCCCTCTACCCCCAATTTTCTTTCTGGTTTCCACTAGCCCACACTAAGATCTGCTTTTCTCACATAGTCATAAACTGTGCAAAATACTTCTGCATTCGGAGGCACCGTCCTTAATACAGTCTGTGACTTTGCTCAGCACTGGTATTTTCAGTTTGTGGTTTAGTGAGACTGACTGAATATTAGACAGTGTGCAGGTATGAGGGCATGTCACTCCGGTCACAGAAAATTTAACTTTGCTTCAGCATGCTTTCAACAAGCATTCAGCATTTTTAACACTTTCAACAATGTGTAAGGATTCGTTTGAACGTTCTAAAAATTTGGTTCAACAAATCGAACAAGTCGAACAAGTGTTGAAAGAATGTTCAAATACTGTTTAAACAGGCCTTAAAGTGTTCAAAATTCTTAAATTCTTACAACACAATATTGAACTAGACAATCATTTACAGGCAATCATGTCATGCGCGACCAGTATTTTTGAAATTTGAACAGACTTTTGAAATTTGCACATCAGTTTTGAACATCACTGAGGAGATTTCAGAGTTCTTGTAGAAATTACCCTAGTTTATTGATGGTATAAAGCTATGAATTTTTCTTTACATTACAGCATTAAGTATTTCAAAAATAACAATCATTTCCCAAGTATTTTGAATTTTTTTTGTTCAGTTAATGCGTCTTTTTCGGAAAGATTTCCCAAGATTCCATCCAAATGAAGAACATTACAAAAAGGAATTCTTCACTCTGGAAAAACTGGTCATACATGATGTAGACTGACTGTAAGTTGGAGTCTATTAATATTTTTCAGTTTACTAAAACATTTAAAGAAATTTTGCCACTCAATGTCCAGTGGCCAACTATTTTTCACATTACACATTGTACCTCCGCAGCTTCAATTGCTAGATCCATTTCCTCATCACACACCGATGACCAAAACTCAATTCCTTGAAGAGAAACCTCATCAACTTCTGACTTGATTGCAGCTATGGAAATCTAGAAAGGGACATTTCATCAAATGAGAAAAATAGTCAACAGCTGGAAAATGAGGGAAAAAAACTAAAAAAGCGCAGATTATAACAGCATTTCAAAAAGCATCACTCAAAAGAGAAAGAGCACATTTCTGTTTAGTGATAAACATGGAAGAAAAAATTCTTTGAAATTTTCATTGCCAATATTATCTTAAAAAATTGTGCACTGCAGAAAGTGGGGAGGGGGGATGGGGCTTCATCCAACAGCTGTACTGCACTAATAAAGTTCCTATAATTATGTTCCCATTGCCTTTCACTTAATATACAATAGAACGCCACTAACTTGAACTCCAGTGGGAAACCAAAAAGATATATAGAGTTGGCAGCCTTAATTAGGGGTCCTCCTTGAAAAATGACATGACTCGGAGCATCTCAAAATCTCAGCATCTAAAACAAGAGTCTCGGAATCTCGTAAAAAAATAAAGCGGGTCTCAGAATCTCGTATTTTGAAGTTTGAATCTCGGAGTCTTGCAAGCCAAGTTCAATTTAGTTTTCTTGAGTCTTCAAGTTCGGGGTCTTCAAGTTAATCAAATTCAAAATAGTAAAGTTCTACTGTAAAGGCATACATATTACAATCAATCTTTTTTCATAGCTTACTGGAAACAAGGCTCTTCCCATATACTCCTCCATGTGCTGATAATAGAGCGACATAATCTTCACAAGATTCTGCATGGCTGCAACTTTGAGCTGTTATTAAACAAGAAAAAGAAGCAACAATACATTTGAATCTCAGAACCAAACTGAAAGGTGTTTCTCAAGGCAGAGCATCCTTGCACTCCACCAACACAAGTAGGAAGGGTCTTCCTCCTGCCTTACCATCCAAGGTATTGAACTGGATTCAGCCTATCTACAAACTCGGGTACCCAAGGACAAGCTTGACATTAGAAACATGGTCCAACAAACATTAGTGCAGGCAAAAGGAATTGGATTCTTTTATAGGACATCTTTATTATGCCCCCAAGGGCACACTTTCTTACATTGCTAGTTAAACTTGCTTTGTGCTTTTTGCAAGGACCACTCTATTCACCCCAACTAGGCAATCACAAATTGTTGTGAGCAAATCAAATTCACCCATGTGATGCCACCATCAAATTTCAGCGCAAATTTTCAAAATTTGGACTTTCAGGTGTTTGGGGGCAATTCTTCATTTGCAACTAGTTTATTTTATCCCAAAGTTAGAAATTCTAACTATTCTAGACCAAAGGAGTGGTTTTTTTTTTTTTGACAACATTTTTTGACCCTGGAAGTTGTCTATTTGTACTGCACATGGGGTTGTTCATTACCAATTGCTAATTTTCTGAATTACTGGAAAAATCCATTCCAGTCTGGGTGTATACTAGGAACTTAACAAATTAGCATATTGGTAATAAACAGCCCCATGCAGTAAAAATTCACAACACAGCACTCCTTTCTTTCTAACTATTCTAGACCAAAGGAGAGCTATTTGGTAGAAAAAACTTTTTTGTGTCTAGGCCCCTGTAAGACCTAAAAATATATGCGCAGACAATGGATTCTGATTGGTCAGTCTTTTCTTAAGACAATTGGAACAATAGAGGTCAAACATATCCCTTCTAGGGGAGGTGAGGGGTGAACGTGAACTTGCGGAAAATCACGGGTGGCTCAGGGAGGCACAGCTGTTAATGGGTTAATGTGTTAACCAAGTTAACAACCACATGCTTAGCAGTCCTGTCCCGTTAGCAGTTTTTTTTTTTTATCAGAGCGGTTAGCAGTTCAGTCAATGAGTACAGGCCCACTGGCCCAGATAACGTGTCATCAGTATGTTGTAACATGGTGCTCTAGTACTGCATTATAAACTGTACTTGTAAGCAGTTTCAGCATCTAAGAAGGGGTTAAAGACATGATAGTATTCTTACCTGGTTTTCATTGCTTTGGGTTGCTTCACAGACAACTTGCATGATGAAGTTACGTTCAGCCTGAGAAAATACAATCAATGACATTAAGAACGGTGCCTACTTTTGCTACTGCGCATACGTTCTGCGCATCTTGCGATGGTCTGAGAAAGTCGGATTTCTTAACAGCAGTGCCTGCTAAAACAGAGATATTTTTTCACGGTTCATAACTACGTGGGAAAAGCAGATACTGGCAAGGGTTACTGGAATCCAAAAGGAAAGTAAGGGTAACCATGCATTTTTCAGAGATAACTAAGCTTCAATTTGGGTTAACGCCTATGTTGCAAATGGAGGTTGGGTGCCCAGGAGCCAGGGGCTGGTAGCGCCAACCCAAACCCAGGTAGGTAGAACACCCCATAAGTTTGCCCTACCCTCAACCCAGCCACGAGCCCCGCCCGCAACCCAGCCCCAACCCTAGCACCCGTCACACTGAGACTAGATGCTCAGTGGAAAAATAATAAGTATATAAGACAAAGAACTAACCCTAACCCTAACCAACCCCCCAACACTAACACCAATCCCAAACAATAACAACCTAACACTACCGGGAGGGAAGGGAGGGAAAGAAAAACCCAACAAAACGCGATAAACTAACCACGCCACGAAAAACGCTGAGTAGAGTAAAATTCCTAGCACGTGCAAAGGAGCACGGCTAAACTGCAAGAGAAACGCTAATGCCACGCTACGCCACCAGGGAACAAACTTGCTCCAAGTCGTTAACTAAGTTAAATTACATTTAACCCTATAAAAAATTCCATACATTGTTTTGTATTTTGGCACTTTTTAGAATTAGTGTTGCTTAATTATCTCTAAAAAATGCGTGGTTACCCCCAATTTTTTTTTGGATTCCAATAGCCCTTGCTACGATCTACTCTTCCCGCATAGTCATAAACCGTACAAAAATACTTCAGTATTAGTAGGCACCGTCCTTAAAGAAGAAAAGAGCTTACCTGTCGCAATTTTAGTTTCAAAGAAAAACGGCACACTTACTAGTCTTGCCGAAAACCATTCAAATAGATTTCATTTGGACCTGCGAATGTGTGTACTTTGATAATGCTCAAATGGTGTCAAAACATAGTAAGAACACCAGTCTCACTATGAGCTGCAGGCAAGCAGCATACTTCTTTCTTCTCACCACATTTTGTCATCATCTGTGCATTATCAGAGTATGCATGCATAGTAAACTGGTATCAATTCTTTAAATATGCCTGGGGTGAGAGACAATCTGAGGTAAACTTTTTGTACACACAAGAAAACACCACAACTTGATGAAGAGATCGATATGAGACCCAAACTTTTTCAAAGAAATAGAACACAACAAATACCTCTCTTTCAAAGTTCTGCTTTGAAAATTCCAGAGAGTTCAACAGGGCATTTGTTGCTGCCAGTCTAATCTGAGTGCTGTGAACAACAAAAGTAAGAGTAAATTTGGAGTTTTCTCAAGCAGAGCTTGAACATATTTTCAGAGACCTGGTAAACCAGGGCTAGCCATATCTCAAGGCACAAGAAACATAAACATAAATGTAAATTCTTTGATTAAAAAGGAAACGCACAAAGCTGGGCAAGCTGATGGAATTCAAATTCCTGCAGCATGGAGGCCTACATTAACAGTACAAGGGCAGATTGATACCACAATGGACCCAGAGGTAACAGGTCTGTTACCACCAGATGTGACAAGAACTGATAAAATAGAATCATATTTGAAAGCGGATATTGTAAGCAATTGTCATTTATGGAGTAACTTGAGGGGATAATAGCTCTTTCGAGGGCATAGTGACCTATCCTTTTCATTGAATTTTTTGAAATGATGTTAAGTGGTACAAAATCACAGAAAGTTTGAGAAAATTTTCATGACAACTTTTTATTTTGAGGGAATCACCTTTGTAATGATTTCAAAGAATAACTTACTTGGGTTCCTCCTTTCTCATTCCTGATACTATTGCTGTCAGAATCTTATGTGACTGATCAACTAAAAGTTCTGGTTCCTGAACAAAACAAGCAGAGAAAGCTGTCAACAGTAACTCACTCCCTAGAAGGAGGCTTGAAAAAAAGGTGGAAATGAAGACATAATGTTTCAAAGCATCCTACTTTTAGACTCTAATAAACCCTAATATCAAAGAACAAATTCTCCTATCTTGTCCCCATACTTTTCTAATAAAAGTACTGGGGAGAAGTTATTAAAATATCAAGAAAATTCACCTTTGGTGATTATATCCTTAATTCTCATGACCTCAGGGGTTGAATAAGCATTGGTATTACAAGAAGAAATTTGATGTTGATCACTGTTGGAGATTAAATGGTTAATGTACATCTTAAACTGGAGAAAACTTGCTTCTTTTTTCCCACATAATCCTCTTGTTTACCTTGCATATTGAGCTGATTTCAATCCACAACACACCCATTAATATTGCTTTTCAAAATCTAAATCCAGATTTTACCCAGAAACCAAACTTTGGGTGTCTGATGGCCATTTCTTCCATAAAGATATTAAAAGTATCACTCACAATATCTTGGCAGATATAACCAATTGCCTCCAGGGCTTGCTCCTTTAATGAATCTGTATTGCCACTAATGACAATACTTTGTAGAATGTCAGTCACTTCCAACCACTGTCTGTTTGGGATCTCAGCACAAGCAATCGCTGCTATACACTGTTCAGAAAAATATTAAAACAGTGAGGGACCATGAAGGTACATTTTCTTTATTCACGCTGAAAGTGCAACAGGATGGCAGAGGAAGGAAGAGAGCACATTGTTGTTAGCACAGGAACAAATTTTGCCAAAAATATAGCTTTGTATTTGCCTGTTGGTTGTGTTTGTCTGCAATCTTTATCCATAAGGTGGATTGTGCATTGTCAGGATATTGACACTTCCCACTCTTATTATCTCAAACAATTTTACGGTTCCCTTGCGTCTCTCAGATCAGTATGGAGTAGCTAGCTAGACCCCACCCCTACGCTATGTCAAACTCTTGAGCTATCAAGAGAATACAGTCAACTCTCTCGTAAGCGACCACCCTTGGGGCACGACAAAGTGGTCGCTTACAGGAAAGATCAACAAAATAAGCCTAATACTGGATTGATTAGTTAATTACATAAAAGTATTACCTTAGCAGCTAAAATTAGGCAAATAGAAACTAATTTATTTGAACAACCTGGGGAGAGTGTCTGAACTACCAAGGGGGTGGGAGTGGGGAGAGAGAGACACAATGTACCCTGACTTATCCCCACCCCTCCCCCCTCTGCATTTCAGACACTCTCCTCAGATTGCTCTTGCCACAACAAACCAAGGTGGTGACAATTTGATCAAAGTGTACAAGTCTCAAAAATTCCACGGAAAATTGGGGACTATGAACAGTCTAAGGAATTCTTCTAGGTCTAACAATTTGGTGTGATTGGCACCTCCCTGTCACTAATAAATGCGAGTACCCCTTCCTCCCAGGATCGGCAATACAAGCTACAGTCGAATCTCCCTTTGCGACCACCACTTTTCCAAAATACCAAACGTTTTCAAGTCAAATCAGTATAGATGGATCCTCTTGTAGGCGACCACCTCTCGTAAGCGACCACTTTTAGAGATGATTGTTTAAAACTTTCAATATTGTTTTTAACCTCCCATAGGCGACCACTTGACGCACAATCTCCTGTATCTCTCACGGAGAGAAATTGAAAAATGTGTCCCTGTAACATGCTGGCCACATCATTACAGCAGACGCCGTAAATCTCACAGTCGGAGCTACCAGAAGTGTTTTGCGATATAGCTTAGCATTGAAACAATTGATAAAATACACATCCACCATACTTCACACTGAAATAAACTTTAATCAGATTGAATCCCTTGTAGGAAAAAACTCTTATCTTTTACTTTTTTGCTTATGTTCCGTTCCCTGAAAAATTTAGACATCGCTACCTGGAGTAATAAAAGAGTCACGTTTCTTTAACAATAATTGTCTCAAACGCTGTATTAAGTAATTTGTGAGATACAAACAATAATCAACATAGACTCTTAAGATTTTTTGCCTACAATAATTTTGGACCAGTCTTAATATACTGGTAGCTAAGAAAAGTTACTACTATGGGTTTAGATAAGCACTGGCAAAAAGGGTTAGGTCTCCACAATTACCATATGTAAGTTACCAGAAATTTACACCCCCTATGGTCAGACCTCTGGTAAGCGACCACCTCCCATAAGCGACCACATATCCTTGACATTATGGGTGGTCACTTACAGGAGGTTCGACTGTATATTACATTGACATCTTACTGTTACAACAACAACAATCATCAAATCACAAGTCAAGAAGTTTAAAGAATACCTTTAAGAAGTGCTTCTACAAGAGTGATAAACATTGCTCACAGGCAACATTGTTTTTGAGAGGTTGTAGTAATAAAACATTATATCTTTTGTACCAACAGCTGCTGTATGGTTAGTTAGGGAAAACAAACACCAAAGCTAACCTGTGGAGCGATGGAAGGTCTCGCCTTTTCTGTCCCTAAAGTCTGGATCACCTAAAAGGAAGGAAAGCAAGATTTAAGCTCAATCCAATTTTCACATTAAAATTGCTGATAAATATACTTAACAAGCTCTCATTACACTTTCTTACCATTGTCTTAACGTGAGTTTTAATGGCTTCGTCTAAAGCTATCCATCTTTGCTGATACTGCATTCTGACCGCAGGATCTTTCGACGTAAGCTGATTTTTGAGCTGTAGTCCTGCCGCCATTCTTGCAACTTGAGACTTGCTTCCATCCGCTAATTCGTTCACTAAGGCCACTAGAAACTGGGGCTGCGAAAATAAAGAGAGACATTATATCACAAGTAGAGCAAAAACCAGGAGAAAAGGTAAGAAAAAAACAAATTCCAGTAGTGAAATTTGTACAATTGTACAAAATGAATGAAACATAACCGGAGTGGTGAAGAGCAACTGTTTTAGTATACGTAAGAAACTCAACTTCAGCCTTCAGCTTACCAGATTTTCTTGGGCAGCATGTTCCAGGTAAGTCTGAGCTTGCTGTAGCTCATTTTGATCTAAACGATTAAACAAACACCAAATTATACACTAATTTTAACCGGAATCTTGAAACATGTATCACTTGCAAGAACGACCATGTGCTTCCTTCCGCGAACATCTTGCCAGGTCAAGCGAACGATTAGTCAAATCATACAATTGCTTTACCTGGAGACACTGTTGCTTCGAGCACTTTTGTAAGATCCATTTTCCTCGGGGAAAGCGTCGATTCTAAGACACTCCCTGCCCAAAAACTACTCGACGACCGTACAGCAAGAAGAAATTTGAAATGGAAAATGACTGGGGACGTTTTCGCGCCGTCGTGATTGGGGTTGAACTTATTTCCATTTGTAATATCCCCCCTCTTGGGCTAGTTCAGGATGGAAACTGGAAAAAAATGGAAGTGAATGAATCGAAAGAAAGAAAGTTTCCATTCGAAAGCGGGGCACGTTCAACATAAGAAGGTTCAAAATATTCAATTAAGGACGGTGCCTACTAATACCGAAGTATTTTTGTACGGTTTATGACTATGCGGGAAAAGCAGACCTTAGCAAGGCTATTGGAATCCAAAAAGAAAATTGGGGGTAACCACGCATTTTTCAGAGAAAATTAAGCAACAATATCTCTAAAAAACGCTAAAATATAAAGCAATGTATGGGATTTTTTCCTAAAGTGCACCTTAACTATCTCTGAAAAATGCATGGTTACCCCCAATTTTCTTTTGAGATACCAAGAGCATTTGGTAAGTTCTGCTTTCTCCGCATAGATTTAAACCGCACAAAATATCCCTGTATTAGTAGGCACCACCCATAGGAAACCCGAGTATTTCGAGATGCGCAGAATGTATGCGCAGTAACAGTAGTAAGCAACGTCCTTAAGCCGCCGTTACACATTGAAACTTTTAGCTGAAACTTGTGTGCAACGGCGCTGCGAAACAAGTTTCAGCAGACGTTACACCGTGTAACATGGTCGGTTTCGTGAAACTTTTTCGCACTTCCGTTGCGAGACAAATTTCACGAAAAGTAGAACCGCTTTCTACTTCTGCAACGGCTCGCAACGGTCGCAGTGGTGAAAAAACAAGAGTTTCACCGTGTAACACCACTTCGTAGAACTGGTCTCGTTCGCCGTTGCGCACAAGTTTCAGCCAAAAGTTTCAACGTGTAACGTGTATACAGAAGGGGAAACTACTAAAGACCTGGGCCGGTAAAATAAAATAATTAAAAAAAAAAAAACTAAGAAAGAACGCAACTCCCTAGGTTCCACCATAAAGTTCCTACCGGTTTGAGGCAGATGACAAGTCATGAAGGCGCGGAGTACAGAGGATAACAACGAGTATAGTTTTTAGCCGTTTGAGTTGACATTGTGGCATGCTACACTTAAGAATGACCAGGTATTAAAGTTTGATTCACTAACTCTAATCTACACAAAGATCGGAAAATGGTCCTAGTAACCGATTGTCATAAGCCTTCGTACTGGCAAGAGTTTCCGAGGTGTTTTTGAGCATAAATTACGTCTAGTGATTTTGCTAATTAGGTGCGTATCATATGACGTCAGTAAGCTTATCCAGTAACGCGAGCTTCGTTGATCGGTCAGTCATAAGCTCGTTTTCATAGGGCAAGCACGTCTGCGACTCATATCTCCGCTTTGGAACTCTTCACTATCATTGTTGCTGTGAAGTTCTGGGCTCCTATGTTGCAACATCAGCGATTTCTCATCTCGTGCGACAACGAGGCTGCTGTTACTGTAATCAACTCAGGCTCCACTAAGGATCGTTTCATGCAACGCTGTTTGAGACAATTGTGGTTTCTTTCAGCGTTCCATGATTTCGAACTGCGTGCTCGTCACCTTCCAGGCGAACATAACTTGCTAGCGGACGCTTTGAGTCGTTGGCATATTCCCTCCTTTCAAGCGCAGTTTGCACAGCTCACAACACAGCTCGGGATCAGTTACGTTTTCCACCAGATCCCCGGCGACTTTATCTATTTTGATGTTGACTGACATTATCTGTATATATATATATATATATATATATATATATATATATAGCTTTTTTCCGTCACTTTCATGTACATTTATGGCTTATATCTCTCTATAGGTTTATTTCTATATATATATTTTTTTTCTTTTTTCTTCTTTTCTCCTTCGTTTCAGGGTCCTTCATCAGCATCCCTACACTCGATGCTTTTGCCCAGCGTCTTCTCGATCTTGCCTTTGCTGATTCTACTCATCGGAATATGAAGTCTCACGTTAGCGTTTATACTAAGTTTTGCCGTTCGGTTTCTTGCCCTCCCTTCCCTATTCAAATTCCCTTTCTTATACGCTACGTCGCTTATCTTACCCTCTCTGGGCGAGCTTATGGCACAATCATTAACCATCTTAGCAGCCTTAAGCACTTTAACCAGCTTTTAGGTTTTGGTAAGGTCTGGGACTCACATTATCGTTTTCAGTTAGTTCTTCGAGGCGCCAAGCGATACCTCGGCGTGGCTCCTACTCGCAAACATCCTATTACGCCGGAGCTCTTGCTTCAAATATACCCCTTATTTACCTTAGACACGCCTCTACATGCCGCGATGTGGGCGCTATTTCTCGTCGCGTTTTTTACCTTTTTACGTAAATCTAATTTAGTTCCTGATGCGCCGAATTGCATTTCTTCCAAAGTTCCCTTGCGGTCTGATTTAGTCTTCACCTCCCAAGGTGCCACGCTGCATATTCGGGCTTCTAAGACTATCCAATATCACCAGCGTTCTTTGTCAATCCCCTTGCCTCGCATTCCTGGTTCCCCTCTCTGTCCCGTCACGGCTTTACGGCATCATCTGCGGCTCAACTCCGGTCCGTCTCACGCGCCGCTTTTCTCGGTCATTTCCCCCACGCCTCAGCGCTTATTTCCTCTTACGTATCGCCATTTTTGCGCTTTTCTTTCCAAGACCATTAGTGCACTCGGTTTAGTTCCGGCCCACTATTCTCCTCACAGCTTTAGGCGCGGCGGTGCTAGCTTTTAAATGCAACGTTCCCGCCCAGCTTATACAGCGGCAAGGTGATTGGCAAAGCGACGCCTATCTCGTGTATCTTGAGATGACTCCTGCTCAAAAGCAACTTGCAGTCAAGACTATGGCTGCCAATGTTCCGCGTTTCTCTCGCCCTTAACCTATAGTCTCTCATTTTTTACCTATATATATTGAGCTATTTTCGTTATCACATTCTATTTACAATCACGCTCCTTCAATACCACCCAACTTCGGTTTGGGCCTTTTGGCGGGAGTCTATTGATTCAGCTACGACCTCATTCGCTACTCAGTGTACAGCAGTCGAATCTGACTCAATAAACTTGTTGCCCAAACCTCTCGTTGTGTGATTATTGAGAGCGCGTGATTGCGAAAAATTGGGATGACAGCTCAAAAGCCCTTTTCAGCTGCTCTAACGAGGGGCTAACCTTCGAAACGTCAGGGAAAAAAAGGGATTAGTTTTTTTAGTGTTGTGAAAGTTTGAGGTGACCTTAGCTTTCGCCAAACTGAGAGAACACTTGTTTTTCTTCCGACTTTTAACCCGAATTTCCGAGGCGGAAATGTCTTTTCCGAACAGATATTAAACTGAAACTAACCGTTTGGTGTACCTTTTCTCCTTTATTCCACTGAGTGTGTTTTAGAGCTTTTGAAAACTTTTTAAAGTAATGCTAATAACATCAGTCATAGAGCGGTTTTCAGTTAAGTGTCGAAAGTAATTTTACGATTACTGATTGCTTTGGTTTTGTATTACTACGTTCTATTATTGGTTAAAAACAACCCGCGCTATTTTCTCAACCAATGGGAATCCAAACCAAAATCAAACGTGTTTGCGCCGCATGCGTTTTCCCGCGCTTGACGCCGGTTGCTTTGAATTCTGATTGGTTCATTGTGCTGTTTACATCTGTTACGATTGGTCAGAGTAATTACTTTGGTTTTGGTTTCACGACACTGAATTGGAAACCGCTCCAGCTTATCCATTGCAGGGGGGGGGGGGGGGGGGGAAGGTGTTAATATCATTGTCATGGCCACTGACTCTGAACCAATCAAAGGACAGTTAAAGCCTATAGGCCGATTATTCTGGTGAAGTGCAAGCCACGAAACATTATATACGTAATACAAACACAGCTATCCAGATTTAGACAGGCAGTTTTTTTTAAGAGTTATGGACTTCTATAGTTCAATCAATTGAATTCGTAACTCATTCATAACGAAACCTTGGAAGTCAAGCTCTGCAGAGCGGAAGACAACCGAGGGAAATTTTCCTTCCTGCCTCAAGTAAGTCTTCACACAGTGATGTTCCAATTTTAATGATGTGTTATAACTACAAATGTTTAAATGGGGTTTACATTAATTCTCATTGAACCAGTATTTTTAACACGGTTGAAGTTTTTCAGTCGTCGAGGTAGGAAATATTATTTAAGGCCGAATTTCAGAATAGACTCTTTTTGAACAAGTGATCCATTTCGAACGGTTTTTCAAATTATGCGTAAGTGTGCGCGTTGGCGGGTTCAAGATTGAATTAATTTTGTATCCCGCACGTTGAGGGTTATGCTGGTTGAAAGATATCATTGACTAAAGCTCGAAGCTTTTACATGAGTTTTTGTATTGAAAAGATTTCTATGCATCAAGGAAACATTTTTTATATTTTGATTATTGCGTGTGCCAACCCGACTGAAAAGTGCAAATACATTCAAGTTGTTAAACAACAGTGCAATTCTTTTTGAGGTTGAATGGTTGCTGGGGAAACAAACTGAGAAAAAGTTATAAATGCAATTCCCAGATGACTTTTAACAACCACGACAAAATTTGAAAATACTCATAATATCAGTTATTCTTCGGCTGATATGACGAAAAAGAAAAGTCAGGCTAATTTCATGGCTGGGATAACATCAATATCTCAAAAAGCACAGCCTTTCTTCTTCAGGATTTAAATACGCAGTGGTCCTTGCCGGCAAACACAGCAACTTCGTCCCCACGCTGGCCGATATCTAAACTGTATAACTCGCGCGAAATGTCTGTTTGAAATCTGTTTATGCGAAATGACTTTCTGTTATTAGTTGTATTTCGTATGAAGCAACATTGTTACTTGTATTTTAAATTTAAGTGCGTTACCGGGAAAACTGTTCCAAGCAGTTCGTCCCCACAGGGGGTGGGTGGGGCATACTCCCCATAACGGACTATGTGGAGAGGCTCCCCCCAAAAGGTGTACCTTTTTCAGACTGCCTGCCATACGGAGCTTGAGCCCGCAGTACGAGCGGCAGTCAAAACTGGTTATCCTACGTCATTAGCAAGTGACACTTCACTTGGGACAATCTCGTACCCAGAGTCCTCAGGCTTTTTGGTCAGCGGGGCGGCGCCAGGAGAGACTCTGGGATAATGGAAAAATTTAATTTTTTCGATTGGTTGTCTGCATAACAATGGAAGACCGACAGGAAGTCCGTTGGTCATTTGCGGAAGTTAACTAAACCGGAAACCCCCCAACCAACTTCCTTGTTTTGGAGGGCGACTTGAAATGTCAAACTCGCTGTTTTGTAATTTTTATGTGTGTGTCACGGTTATTTTATGTTATTTTTTCCATACCAAAAATAAGAAGGACTCCAATTCAAAGACGGGTTTTGAATTATGTCAGTGAAACAATTTCTAGCCGACTAAACATTAGCCGTTTTATCGTAGGAAGTTTGCCACTACTGTGAGTGTCATTCGACGGTAAAATGACACGGCCAAATGCGAGCAGTTTAAACTGATTACTGTCATTGTTGCAAAAAATTATTTTCGGAAAATATCATTATATCAGTCAGTTTGGGAGAAAAAGCGGTAGGAGAACGAATTGGTGAAGCCGTTCGCAAGTATTATAATGGAAATATTAAACGTATTAGAGAGGACATTGGTGTCGTCAACGCACTAAATATTTCGAACATGTTATTTGCTAGTGAAGGTTATCACGGAAAAATAGAGAAGTTCTTCAACATCTATAAACCTTGTCGTGGATAAAAATTTGGAGATGACTGATCTGGTGTGGAGTGGAGTCCATCTCAGGTTGCCGTTTCGATTAATTCCCTTTCGGTTTTGCCACAAGGGAAACGCTGAAGACATCTCTACGATGATCAAACACCGCACACGAGAGCAAAGGTTTCACTTTTGTCAGTCACGGCCCATGGCCAGCTTGCCAAAGAAAAATAATTCAGAAAAAAATTGCCCCTTTGAGGCGGAGGTAATGGTGTGTTGAACATTTTTCTTAAATTTTGAGAGATTTTGTTTTGAGAATTTTGGCAGATTTTGTTCTAACTGTTCCATATTCCATGCAAAATAAGAACAATTAGTTATATGTCCTAAAAAGTGTAAAGGGCGTGGTGTTAAGTTACCTTCAGATGACGGTTTAATCTCAAATGTAATAGTACATACAGATTTAAAGATTATTTTTACAGGATAGGGGCAGTTGAGAATAAAGACTTGTTGTTTGTTACTTACTACCATCTTCTCTGCAAGAAAGTCAACACACTGTCTGTGACAGTGAAGAGCCACCCAACTTGACAAGTCAAAAAACAGGTGTAGATAATACTGAAGCCTGAAGCTAGACTTCGAAATGCAGAAGTACCTTAAAATCTTTGCATTTATTTACTTCCCACATGTACACAGACAAACAATGAAAAGAAAAAAACTCAAGTAGTGGAGTGGATCAGGCTCAATAAAAGAAATCAATATGAGGCTTTTGAATATTAAGCCTCCTCAATCTTAAAATATACAAAAGTTATAACATAATATATTGCTTGGAGTTTTTATATAACTCAACAAATAATGTACACTGAGTTTAAAATAAAGATGGCAAAAATTTGAAGGTAATGATAGTTTAACTGTACTCTGTTAATGCGCTGTACATTAATAGATGTAAGTAAAAATAATCTACCCTTTTTGAAATATTATTTTTCCCTTCATCTGAAAAAACATGCAGATACTCCATTGACGTAGTATGAGACAAGAAAACTGTGGGTTCCCTTGCAGACAAATATTCCTGGTGAGAGACCAAAGCAATTATGCTGTTGCAAAGTGTGAAATCATGTCTAAAGTACCATTTGTTATTTAAAAAAAAAAAAGCGGTGGTGTGACTTTCTGTGCTATATGTTATAAGGAAGAACACCAAGTCTTCCCTTGAAGGGTTCAATTGGGAGGCTATTATTGAGATAGAGGAGAAGGCCCCTGCTCGATTTCATTCCACTGCAAGTGTACCTGTTGTACATAAACATTGGAAGCCAAGTACCCCAAGTTTGTGTGGCATATGACCTGTAGATAATGCTTGCACAGCCTTGTGCAGAATTAAGTGACCACTTTTATCATAATTATATCCTTAACAAACACTCCACTTGTAATTGGCAAATTTACTAACATAATTATTTCGGCAGTGGATGGATTTTACTGAATAATTTGGTGAAAACAACCCCTTCTATCATTTCTTCATGTAATATTCATTCATGTAATTATTATTGCTCGTAAATATTAGCAAGAAATTTGTGGTAGCCAGCAGGGTTTAGCATAAAAATTATACTTCTTGGTGAATCATAATAATAAAATTATGTGTAACCATTATCTCATCAAGTATATAGAATTTTTAAGTATAATTTGTTAACAAAACTGTTAATTATAGAGTGATTATACAATGAAACATAAAGTTTTACGGTCAACGCCCCCCCCCCCCCCCCACAAAAAAAAATTAATAATTTACTATTCAATATATTTTATGGGTTAAAGAAACATCACTAGCCTTATTGTTTATTCTGTTAACAAGCTTAAAAGAAATTTGAAACATCTTTAGATACAGTTTTGTAACTGATGGTATGACAAATTTATATGATTTTGAATTATTATTTTGAATGTGTATTTCCATTGTTCTAGACCTTTGATCAATGCAGCTCACTAGGCTTGGTCCAGTCCCACAAACATTATGCAATATGCTGGATGGCTTAGATTGTGGCCTAATAGACAATCAGAGCCCAGGAAGGGCTTGAAATAAGAGTCACGTTTGACAATTTTCAGTTTTAGTTCTTAGCTAACATTATTGTCAAGGGACCACAAATTCCCACAAGCGCTGTATAACTTACACAGTTCAGCAAAGGTCTCACAACACTGTGCCAATCATTCAGGATATTGGGGAGTTTGATAATAGTAATTATCTGTCGTCAAAGCAAGAGCTGCAAGATCAGAGAAGAGATTATATTACACTATTCAGCAGAGTGTTGGTTGAGTATAATACTTCCCTTGCCTGAAGTCAATTAAATGTGTTATACCTAATCACATCACCATTGAGCCGACTCAAAAGAAATGGCAAATCATTCAGAAATTATCAATTTACCAGTAATGTGCCCTTGTTAATCAGAATACATTAGGTAATGTGTGTCAGTATCTGAGCTATCTGACTCAGCTCTTAGTTAAAGTGTACACTCCACGACCAGATGAAGTCAGGCCCCACCAAAATTTATGTCAATTAATTTAATATAAACATAATTTCCCCAATCTATTGAACCCTTCTCTGTGCTTCCTACACTGCACCCAAATTTATTAGAGAACTCACATAAGATAGTTTTAAATTATTTTACCTTGATTACATTTATACAAGAACAGACTAAGGAGGTTATATGCATGGTATAGAAATTGGCTGACTAAATGAAGTACCATAGGGAGGATATCAACAGTCTCTCAACAATCACATTATAACCAATTTACTTATGAGAGGTGGCATGATTACTACACTCCATACAGTTCTCATATATAATTATTACTCTGTGGTTAGGCAGAATAGCTAACTAATTAAACCTCAACACAACTCACTATCCTTATTTTCAAAGCCTGTAATGGCACAATTATCCAATCTCTGTTATACTACTTCATTTTGTTTCTAGATATATTATTAGTATACCTGGGAGCAACTCTACAGCACTAGAAGCATGCAATATGTGAGCACTCTCTATCAGTTTTGCCAAAAGCTAGGCAAAAGGAATGTTTATTCAGAAAAAAAAATTCACAGCTGCTCTTGAATTCATGGCATGTATTAAATATGCTGATGTTGAAATTGTACTTAAGCTTGCATTCGAACACATATGACATTCTTAAATTCACTTTAAGAAAAGCGTGCACACAATTCAGTCTAATAAAATTTAAAAATTTTGAGACGAAAAAAAAACTTAATTTACAACAGTAAATATTTAATACTTATATAAAGAGGTGATTTAAATTTTTTTCAAATGGTAACATGTATGTGTTCATTGAATCCCATTTGGAAATAAACTGTTAAGGGAAAGGGAGAAGGTAATTTGAAAATAAATTGAATACACAGTCAGCTGCTCAGTTCTGTGAGAGGAGAAGTGATGGTTCCTTTTTATTTGTAAGTATAAACAGTAATAAAGAAATATGTTACTTGTCTGTTGTAGCAACGTCGAATTAAGTCCACTTTTCGCTCGCTCTTACATGAAAGAAAATCCAGTTGCTTTGATCCGCTCTTACGGGAAAAAATCCAGTTCCCTTTGATCGCGTGTAGAATCAATTTTGGCTTTCTCGAACACTTTCAAGGCCCGATAAAACCTTCAGGCCCAATAAAAGTAACGCGGCTGCCACTTTGGGGCATTTGACTTCCGCTTTAATCGTAAGCATGCGCACAAAGACCGGAATCCCACGTTTTCTGGGATAAGAAATTCCATTATCCCAGAGTCTCTCCTGGCGCCGCCCCGCTGACCAAAAAGCCTGAGGACTCTGGGTACGAGATTGCACTTGGGACTAAATGACAATACTATCGAATTTGTTGTTTATCACCGCTCCAGCCGCTCTAGAGTTCTCGAAAATGGCCTATTTCTCCAACTTAAGCAAACGGGAAACCACTAGATACCTTTCCCCAGCATTCTGGACCTTTCCACACAGCAACTTAGCTTCACTTAGTGAATAACACCTCACAGCGTTAAAAAGAAGGAGAGCGAAAAACCTTGACAACCGCGGCCGTCCGACGCGGGCAGGGCTTTTAAATGAGGTACTCCTTAAACAGTTTGCGCTATTCTATGCGTTTAAATATAAAATATAGCACTAAATAAATTAATAAATATGTATACAAGTATACGGAATAAAATTATTTACACTACTGTATACGCATGATTTTTATTAAATTTAGTTTGCGGCTTTATGATGTATCCGCGAAAAAGTTTCAATTTCTATTTTTCATTTGGTTGTAATGGTTGATGACATGCATTACTCACTTTTTTCGAATCACCGCCCCGAGCTTGTTGTGAGTTATCAGCGAGTAAGCCGTCAGTATCTTTTTTAGCTGAGAATCCGAGTTTCACAACAGACATTTCCAGGCCAGATTTGGGAACTGAGTTCGCACAACATGTACCTCTAATATTTGCTAAAATATTATAAATATCTACCTCTTGCTCTGAGTTTCAAGCTCAGATTCAAAAATCCAACCAAGAAGAACAAGGTAGTGAACTGGCCCGCAGGTAGCGAGTGGTAATCCAGGCGGACCGGACTTTCAAATCACTCTATTGCTAGTAGTTGTTAAAATTTCACCTATTTACATTTAGACATTTCACCTATAAATTTAGACGTGATTCCTGTTCTTGTTATTCAGATTTCTGAAGATAATCCAAATCCTGATTCAAAACAGTAATAAGTTTAAGCCCCAAATTCGCATTATTTCCCTTATTATTAAAACTTTACGTGCATTTCCTTCTGATATTTTGTCTGGCTTTTTACTTTTGCTGTTTCTTTGTTACCGTATCTAAAACTCGCCCTACATGTACCTTCCACCTCTTGCTCATGGCATTCACTAACTTGATAAAAATGTCTGATGTTTGGCATCCATAAATTCTTACTCTAGCTCACATGTGGGGGGGGGGGGGGGGTCTATTTCCCCCCTTTCAATCTCATGTTTGGGGTTCCACCAATTGCAGGCATTTTATTTTAAATGCAATGGGATACCAAGAGCACTTGCTAAGTTCTGTTTTCTCCACATAGTTTTAAACTGCGCAAAAATATTCCTGTATTAGTGAGCACTACCCATAGGAAACCCGAGTATCTCGGTGCCTACTATTGTTTGCCCAGTAACAATAGTAGGCACCGTCCTTAAAGACATTTAACATTTGACACTCTCCCACATACGCACCCTGTCTAAGGGGTGATGGATCTGGCTGGCAATACATTTACGAATGTTATTCAATTTATATAATTTCTTTATTTATAACAATTTAATGGCACAAATCGGTAAATAAAGTAAAAAAAGTATCTAAAATAGCCATAAGGATAATCTGTAAAATTTTAGGGTAAAAGCACCTCATACTGAGACAGATCACCAATTACCAAAACAAAAAATGTAGGGACAATAAATGACATTAAAACTAGCCATAAAGTTAGTAAGTTAATTAATGAAATTATTTAAATTATAATGAAATCACATATGTTGGTCGGTGAGCGAAGAGTCCAGTCCACAGTTGATCGATATAGCCTTCTTATTCCGTTCCGAGCTATTGCTGGGCTGCGTTTCAACACTTTGCAGACACTGACAATAGCCGCACAGTTTAAGTGTCTTTTTGAGCTTTAAATACAAGTGCTGCAGGAGGATTGCAAGCAGAGGACGTGGAAAACTCTCAAAGATTTATACTCGTTGTTACCTAGCAGAGAAACAGGTCGGGAATTTGAATCCCTAAACACTACAGTTCCCACCCGGCGAGATCAGTCTCTCCGAAATGTAAGAACAATTTGAAAAGCATATTTCACAACCAAAATGTAAACAAAAGCTGTCCATAAATTGTACGACGAGTCCAGTCGGCCTAAGCGTCGGAGTCTTCACAGTGAACCTCACGCGCGAAGATCGCTATATACTGGTCATTCAACCGAAAACAAAACGACGCAGTAAATCGATCAATACTTATAGTCGCCGTGCTACGTCGTGAACTTGGTAAAATCAAAAGCACGAAACAGAAAACAACACTTCAGGCCATGCTAAATATTTTTCTTGCGCTTTCAATAAGCACTTCATGTAATTTCTCTTGCTTGGCACAACCAATCACAGAGCGCAGATATCAATGACGTATGAAAACTCAGTTTTGACCCGTTGCTGAAATCTGATTGGTTGATTTAAATTTCAGACGCGCGGACCGTATGGCAGGTGGAGGTATATAAAAAAGGGTAGGGCTTTGACGAGCCGAACTCTAGAAAAGTGTAGCGGAAACTGTCAACTGTGTATTTAAAAGAGTTTTTCAAAATACGTCGATCTCGAACAGACCCAAGAAGAAATTAAAAGATATAGAGTGTTTCTACTGTAGGCATGTAAAAGGGGTACCTTTCCTGTCAAATATGGTATCTAAAAGGGTAAGGGTTTGGACCACGGGGTGGAAGTCTAAAACTTTCTAGGGTACCCTCCCCCTCCCTCTCCACACAGGAGTTCGTGCCAGAGCCAACTCGTGCCAGTCTTAACCGCGAACTGTGAGCGGGTTGTTTGTTTCTCGTACCCAGAGTCTTCAGGCTTTTTGGTCAGCGGGGCAACGCCGGGAAGACTCTGGGGACATCGAAAAAATTCAATTTTTTTGATTGGCTGTTCCGTAACGGTTTCCATTGTTTCACCGCAGAAATCCTGCGGTAATAAAATTCGATGTCAGGAGGGAGGGGTCAACTTCGGCTTTTCGCAATCAGATTGCTTGTCCGGATGATACGGGCCATCGTGACGTCACTTCCTGTAAAACCCGGGAAGTTTGAATGATTGATAAACTACAATCTCGCCAAATTTTTTTCTTGGATGATCAGTCAAATAATTCTACGCAAGGCCATCAAAGAATCATTGCTATGATTTAGCCTATTACCATAATACATGAAAACAGCATCATCGCTCATGAAGTTAATATTTCAAGTATGAAAATACGCAAAAGTTTGACACTGGTTGATAGCAAATGCGACAAAACAGTGACGGCCTGCGCATCTTTGAAGAAAGATAACTTGAGAATCCAAAAGAATTTAACAAGGAGGGAAAAGTGAGATCTTACTGTGGTTAAGAGCTTTCGATTGGCCATTAAAAACAATTATCTAACAACTTAATAAAAATGATCAGTGGGTTTAAACGCATTTCTCCGGTACTGTCTGGTCGAGCGCTTGCGAAAAGAAAGGCGAAAACATTTTTTTCTCAAGCTATCGGAAAAGCTACGTTGCAAAGAAACCTTTAGTACTAAGTAATTTGCCAGTTGGTAATTGTTAATGGGCAATGGAGTTTGCTTTTTTTGTTTAATTATCTCACAAAAACAGGAAAATATGACAAGACTCTCCTTGCGAGGCCGAGCGGCTGACGCCAGCTTCAAGGCAAAATAGTCCAAACATTCTGTATCTAAACATCAAAATTCTAGCGGCAATGCACAAGTTTTTCTCTCACAGGTTTGGAATACATAAGGAGGATTCAATTACTCTCTGGACTAGTACTTAACTTTAACTCAACTTCAACTCTTTCATCATCTTACTAATGTAAATCAACTGACTACAGCATTTATCGTCTCCTTGCTCATTTGTTTTCTGGATCATTTCAGGTGATAAGTTTATTTCTATGACAAGATGTCTCCTTATTAGAGCTCTAGAGAAAGCTGAAGATATTGTGAATATGTTTGGCCAGAAAACTGAGTCAGGAGTTCGCGATTTAGTGTGAAATTTCGAGAAATTTCTCGCAAAAAAGTAATTATCAGTTCAAAAGAAAGTTCGTTTCCTCGGGCGTCCGCATATTTTGCAAGCTTTTTCAAAATTCTAGGTTGCTCAGTAAAAGTCTTCTTAACAAGGGTTAAATGGCATGGGTAAATTAAAATAAACTCCTTTGAATCATCATTTTGTATTTATCAATCATTTTAATAATGTTAGAAGCAAATGCGATAACTTCAGGTCAAGTTTCAGCAATAAACACAAACTTATAATTTTCACTGTTTTTTCACTCGGCGAAACAAACGCACTGATCATTTTTGCAGCTGAATATAACCTACTAATCTCAACTGGAACGTTTGCACTAAGATTTGACCTCGTCCCAAGGCAAATGTCAGTTTCACCAGTACTTTGTGTAATTAATAAGATGTAATTTTTCTGGCGCGGACAATCTCAGCTTTTCCGATCAGCGCAAGTACACGTAACTCTTCACTGCAACATTTTCAGCATAACTCATGGTTGAAAATAAATCAACACTTACCTATATCGAGAAAAGAAGATTAAAAGTCTACTCAGCAAGAAAAAAAACCCCATCCAGAGCCTGGCTGGGAAAAAAAAGTCGTTTGATGCAACAAAATCACCAGCGCCATTTTCGAAACTAGACAAAATCCCGCGCTTCACAGGAAGTGACGTCACGATGGCCCGTATCATCCGGACAGCCGAGCCCACGAGTTGACCTCTCCCTCCTGGACAGAGCGCAAAAACCGCTGGGCATGCGCAATAGATTCCGGTCTTCTTCCCGCCATTCGATTTTCAAAATGGCGGACGACGAATCAAAATAAGACACGTCATGCGAAAGGCCGTTACGCCGCTGTCCTTGCTCTCAGAACTTCAGAATTCTACATTATAGTCCGCCATCTTCCGAGCAAGCTGTGGAGCATTTCATGAAAACATCGGTTTAATAGTTGTAGTTCTACACCAGCGACATTTGTGGCCAATTTAGAGGACTTAACGCCTTCATTTTGTTCAAAGCAAGCACGGATTTTTGCATTTCTTAAGGTCTACGCTTACTCTTTAAGGTCAGAAAAGAGAAATGTCACGGATAAACACCTTTCGTGCAACATATCAAATATGACTTTTTTTTCGTTTCTATGAAAATTTGCAAAACCTTTTTAAAGTTGAACGTTTGTTCTGATGCTTACAGAGGATAAACGGAGGCTTCTTCTTTGCAAGTTTTTGGATTTTGTAAGTATTGAAGGCTGAACTTTGAGAACGTAATGTTTTAGCAATGCGGCCACTTTTATTTTAAGCCTTATTTTTAACTGTAATATGCAAGTTTTCATGTATTTGTGTCTTTTGACGTTTTAAAATGTAGTTTTTCGAGGTTTTTACTTTATTTGCCTTTTAACTTAATTTCTGGAGGCTTATTAAAGTGTGTTGACTATTTATCTGTGTACCGAGTGATTGCTCAAGTCACCGTTTTGCAGTCGTCATGGAGTTTCCGTTTGCGTAAAAAAACCAAACAATAACCAATTAGTCATGCAATGTCTGAAGGCCCCAAGAACACTGTGAAAAAATGCCCAGACATCTGGCACCAGTGATTGTTGGGTAAATTTGTCCATTGTTTCCAGGGAAAACGCACGAGCCTGTGGGCTTTTACACGAAGTTGTGTTGTGCAAAAAGCAATACGCGATACGACGTTCAGACTAATACTACTTCAACAAGTCGAATTGTTGTTATCCCTGTCGTAGCGGTGCCTGCAAAGGTACTCTTGTAAAATGCCCCCACCAGTTGTTTTCAGTTTTTGATTTTTTTGAAAGCCGCACTGGAACTCTCGTCTGCGAGGAACATCTACCTTTCGCAGATAGAGACGAGAGGATTTGTCAGCAGAGGGGATACATCCCTCCCAAAAAGGTATGAGAAATGGAATAAAACAAAGGGCTTTAATTTTTTTTTTAACCCCTCCCCTCAAGTAGCCTCCTACGCAGGCGTTCTTAGGGGTTCGTCACGCGTTCCTGCCCCACGAACAGAAACGCGTGACGAACCCCTAAGAACGTCTGCGTGGGAGGCTACCCCTCAAGGGGCTTTTCAGAGGTAACAATCTAGATACAACTATAAACTAAGAATGAACAAAATTATTTCCAAGGACTAAAATGTTACAAGATTTTAAAATAAAATTATTACTGGGAATAACAATGGTTGTTATTCATGTGAAATATAAATGAAATTTGTACTAATATGAAAAGGAGCAACCAATAATTCCATCATTAAACACTGAAAGGATTGTTTCCTGACAGAAATTACTCGTCACAACGCCTCTTTAATGGCACTTCAAATAAAGCAACAAGAAATGAACAGTGAATTGAAAGAGGAAAACACCATGCTTCAAAAGAAAATTAAAGGTAACCTATTTATTGCTATCATGCCATGCTAGTGGCACTAGTCAAACTGCCTATGAAGTGAAAAAACTAAGGCCATTAAATACAAAAAAGTGAGCAGTAAACTTCACACTTCAAATGAAATGGCCCTAATGGGGTGGTACACAGCCACCCTCCCAAAGTAATAATATTTCTATGGGTTACTTATCAAAACGGTCATCAAAATAATAACACCTGATTCTGTTTAATGAAATAATGAGAAGAATGGATAATAACATTACCCCACAACATTTGACTGCTACCAGTAAAATGTAAAATAATTGTTACAAAGAAAAATTAACAGATTTGAAAGAAACATTTGCCTTTGAATATGGAAATAAAATATTGCTTTACATTTTGACATTTATTAAGGAGACACAGCATTTAGCACCCTTGTGCAGCAGTTCCACAGATCATTAGTCCAGCACTATTCTCAAGGTGGAGAACACCTCTACAGTCCAGATGAAATGAAGAAATTTTGCGAAAGCCATGCTCCTCAGCTTTTTGACGACATCTTCCACGCAATCTTTAATGAGGAAAAGGAAACACAAACAACGAAAAGGACAAGTCTGCAAAGGACACGGGTAGTTGCTATACTGCACAGCCTTAGCTTCTTTAGAAATCAGGTATACACTGTCAGAATGAACCTGTAACAAATAACAATGATTATAAATAAAACTAGAAGTAAACTTGTGATTTCTCACTGTAAATGATATAAGATTGTCGTGTACTTAACTATTAGTAAAGAGCAGGGTTTATTCTAGAGCGTGGCTTTGCAAGATTTTTGCAATTTGTTTCCTTTGTGTTTGTTTCTGCATTCTTTTTCTGGGCTTTACTGGCTGCTTCAGAATAGACTGTACAAAGAAGTTCAAATATCTTTTATGGGGCCCCTATTCTTGCGCCCTCTTTCTAGACAAAAGGTCCCCAAAAAAATTACAAAGGAGGGCCTTCATTGCAAAATTTCTAGAATAAACCCTGAAGAAGTTGCAAAAGGATGGAACACACCCAGCTTCTATACAAAAATTGTACTATTACCCATATCTCATTTACTGAATGGAAACTTCCAGTAATCCTGTTACTTATTGCATTCTGTTTGACACAACTAATAATAATTACTAATATTTTTCCATAGCATCCCATTTATACATGTAAATATTTATTATAGAAATTCTTCTATGAGGAGACAAACACCTTTCCTTATGATGGAGATACAAGTAGTCTGATTTTGTTATTATCAATCTTGAATACAAAGAGAAAGCCTTCAACAAATTCCTTCACAGAGTAGATGTTCAACTGTATGCCATTTTGATTTAATTGGTAGAAAAACTGTCCCATGCAGAAAGCATCTTTGATGTCTGGTATGGTACTTGGGTACAGTTGCCATCCACATACAATAAACAACTGCGAGAAATATTTAGCAAAAGCAAACATGAGTCATGTCAGAAAAAAGGTGCATCTGGCAATGAAGGTACAGGCTGTAGTTGCAAATGACTTGAACTCACCATTGTTCAAAATAAATAACTGAATTGAAATTTAACAACAATCAAGAACTGGACTATTTTAACTACTTTTTTAAGTTCAAAAAACTAATGCCAAGAAACAACAACAACGACAACAACAAAAACTGGCATGAAACTTATGCAAAAAGCTCTAACCAGGAAAATTCTCAAGTGAACCCTGATGACACTAGTGGAAGAAGAGCACTCTCACAACTACACTTTTCAACCCTGTGCTTAGGACTATTCAGTGCATTTCCAAATTTCTTTCACCATAACAAGCCATGTTTCTTTAAGTCAGAGATATTCTTCAGTGTTGTAAGGTTTCAATTTTCCTGTTAAATTGTAGTTGCAGTTGCTGCTGGACTTTCAACGTGTAATAAAAATAGACACAAAATAATGATTCAGGAAATAAAAATATAATACTGAACCATCTTAAAATTCCTTCAAGCAGTCACATGTTAGGTCTAAGAATGGACACTTTATAAAAAACCTCAAAAGGAAAAACTTCTCATGGAATGCTGGTGAACCTACTTGATGAGATAAGTTGCTTTAATTTCTTTTTCCACACAACATTCTTTCGTGGTGGGAACTTTGACGCCTGGCTGAAGTCAATGCTGAAAGCATCAATGATATTCATCAACTTTCGGCACAGAAACTATGACAAAGCAACACGTGCCAACTGAGTGACCTTCTGTTCCATATTTCCCAAAACAATGACCTTGGTGAGAGGATCCAACAGGTTCTGCAGATTTTTACGGAGAAAAAAGTGGAAATTTTTCATTCAGTATTACGACAGTAAGACGGAATTCTTATACCTTCTAATTCTAATATTTATTTGAGTGTCAAAGATTTGCCTCATTATGATTTTAATAAAGTGAGAGTGAAAAACACAGGACAACCAATGAATATTACATTTTTATACTTTAAACTCTCTTAGCTAAGTTTAAGAGCAGGTTACATGTACTTGGGTTGTGATGATGTATCTGACAATATAAGCCACTGCAAACAGTATTTAGAATTTGCCTACCACTATCATTTAAAATACTGTTAACTACATGTATGCCTCCCAGTTCTGCAGGGTAGTTGATCAGTCATGTATATAATTTTTGGCAAAATACATTCTTTCTCGCATAGTTGTGTACCCATCTGGGCTCTGCCAAGACTCATTTCTACAATTGCACATGCACTTAGGGCAAGGCATTTTGACGCAGACTTCAACACATGGTTTTTGCCAACCTACCTGAGAGGCAGTGGAAATCAAAATATTACAGAGCTCTCACTGAAGTCAGCAAAATACCTGTTTGACCTCTTTACTGAAGTATGGAACACCCTTGGACAAACAGTTAAGGTTCCACGAGGAAATTGCAAATTTCAGGTGTGCACTATTCTCATGCAGATATATTTTACAGTGCAGTATGAAGAACAGGAACATGCTTAAATTTCCAGTTTGTTCAGTTTACTTGTGCAATAGTATTTTTTGGTAAAAAGAAGAAACTTGGAAATGTTTTTACACTAGCCCCCCCCCCCCCCCCCCAGAAAAAAAAAAAAAAAAAACAAGATGATCCTGATCATGATGATCCTCATTTTAATTTGTAACTATGCAGGTTACCTGGAGTGCAGGAGAACACAAGAGAGCATTTTGTAAGGTGGATGCAGAACATAATTGCTCATGTTTAACTTACCTTTTCTTTCAGCCATATTACTTCCCAGCACTGGATGTTACATTAGATCAGCGTTCACTGTCTATGGGATATTCCTTCCTTGGCAGTGAACGCAGAAGCCTTCCGCCACCGTTCACGCGGTTCATCCACAACCAGTTGGGGCTGCCGTAAGAAAAGTTTATATCTGTGACCAGGATGGTTGTGGGAAGATTTGCAAATCAGTTGGAGGACTCACTCTCCACAAAAACAAAATGCATAACGGCAAGAAAAATAATTGAGCTTGCAGATTTTACACCGTCGTGCCGTCCCGCGTGGTCTCTTGTGCGAAGAATACGTAGCAAAATAAAAAGGTCTTGTCATCCACGCTTCCCTGAAACGGGTGTTACTGATATTACGAATAACAGTTCTGCCCTGATGTGTTCTGCATCTTTCCAAGAGCACAAGTTCACCCTGGTTTATAATCAAAATGTGAAGTCAACCGTCGAATCGTCCATCGGTCGATCGATTTCTAATTACTGTGAGCAGCTTTGCGCAGCCGCAGATCAGAAAAGTAACTCGGTTTACGTCATTATTTATTGACCAATCAGCGGTTTTTGCGCTCTGTCTCCCTCCTGGATGTCCCCAGAGTCTTCCCGGCGTTGCCCCGCTGACCAAAAAGCCTGAAGACTCTGGGTACGAGATTGTTCGCGACGCGAAACGAATAATAGATTATGAGCAAAATGTGGCCCCAAAAGACCATTGAGAAGTTAGACCATAGAGAGACCTAGAGAAGTTTGTTCTAACGACAACGCGATGTAACTTCTTGGTGAATTTAGGAATGTCCTCTTTGGAAAATGGTAAACGCCGGCGAAGGGTGTTCTACGACCTTGCTGCTGCGTTGGAAGATCTTCATTTCACACAAGCGTTTGGTCCAGGGATTTTAGCAGCGTTGTTCTACGGGCTTGTTTCTGGATCAATGTCTTTTGTAAATAAGGTGAGTTTAAACTTGGGGAAAACTGTTTTATATTAAACTTATAGTCAAAACTACAGCTGTATTTTCGGCATACAGTATAATAAGTCAAGCATATTTTCATTGATTTTGTTTTTTCATTTTAATATTCCTGCAATCCAATATTAAAATATTGTAATACAACATAAAAACAATTGTTTGCAGGCCGGGTTAAAAGGAGAACGAATTTGAATGTGAGCTTTTGAAAGTTGTTCTAGAATGTTGACGTGTCAATTTAAGTCTTATGTTGTTGTGAATAATGCGCTGAACATAGAGCACAGGCCGCCCAAGCTCGCGTCACTTGAGGGCGTGTGATAATCAATTATAGTACGTGCAATCTCGTACCCAGAGTCTTCAGGCTTTTTGGTCAGCGGGGCAACGCCGGGAAGACTCTGGGGACATCGAATTTTATTACCGCAGGATTTCTGCGGTAAAACAATGGAAACCGTTACGGAACAGCCAATCAAAAAAATTGAATTTTTTCGATGTCCCCAGAGTCTTCCCGGCGTTGCCCCGCTGACCAAAAAGCCTGAAGACTCTGGGTACGAGATTGTAGTACGTGGGACAAGACAATGACCTTTGAGTGCAAGCAGTATTGAGTTACAGGCAGCCGTTGAGAATATAAATGCGTTATATGACTTTGTATGGGAATTTACTGTTGATTCTGAAGCTTAAATAACGCTAAATTTAACTTTCATTCAATAAAATGAATAAAACTGACTCACTTTCTGCTGTATTCTTGCGCATTTTGGGGATTATTTTACCATTTCAGGCTTTCTTTGAAATCACCGTCATTCCCTTCATAAGACGGAGTCAAGGCAGCACTCTTGGATTTCGACCGTTAACGCTACTGTAGTCCTCTCAGAGGCGGTTTGCGCCTTATTTGTGCCTCCAAAATCCATCCCAGCGGCAATTTTTTCACCCACAGTTAAAGCCCCATGATTTGCCAACCTCAGTGAAGGTTTTGTCTTAAAAAATCAGAAAAATCCCAACTTACGCACTATGCCATTGGTCGATCATAACAATGGGATGTATATTGACCATTTAGGAGAATTTAAAGGTTCATCTTTGAAGTTAAAGGGTTGATTGGATTGTTTCTTGAAATTTACTACAGATTGTCCTTACTTCATACTCATACCATTTTCCTTGTGTCCTGATGTTGGCACAAGTCATTGCACTGTCCATCATCCTTGAAGCTGCGAGGCGGATGGGATTTTCCAGAATGGATAGATACACATTAGAAAGGTACAAGATTGATATGAGAGTGAAGAGAGTTTGTGTTAAATATTACATGTGCATCTTGTTAGTTGAACAAATGCTTGGTTATAGTGACTGGCCAGTTCTTAATCAAGAGACCTTCAGATTATTAGTTGTTTGCTGCTACCAGACGTTACAACCATCCCAATTTTGTCGGGTGTGTCCTGATTTTGCTTGAAAATCCCTAACCCCAACCAACATGCAATTGAGATAGGGAAATCTTAATTTGACATCTGTTCTGGTGTTATTGTCAAATTCTCATACTTACCATACAAGAACAGGAAATAGAGTCTACTAAATTCTGATATCCAGATAAACTAAAGAAATGGCAAGAAATATAAAAAATGACACTCAATTATTACCAAACATTTTTGACAGAAATTATATTGTCATCTCAGAACACTTGAAATGGAGTTTCAGAGCCACATACCCCCTTACAGCTCATGCCTAATTGGCCCTCAGACACTCAGCTGATTTTTCAAGAAAACTGTTGGACAGTCTGTTCTATGCTTTGTAAATCTCACCATGAAGGCAAAAAAGAGGATTTTAATTTTATTTGAGGCCTACAGTGAGTTAGTGTTTAGGATTTCATACTTCTGGACTGCATTTGTGAAGTTCTACTTTTTAAACATGATTCCTAAGTACTGTTTCTAAGCAATGGGATTTTGTATATAAAGAATACTTAAGATGCAGGTTACCCTTATTAGGTGGCTTCTTAAATCCATTCCATGATCTACAATGATTGACCAACGAAAATACTTGCTACAGATTGTAAACTGCCTTATAATGTTTGTGCAAACTATACTCTCTAACTTCCTCTTCAAAAGTAGTCCCTGGTTGTCAACATCCTCCCACCCGGCCCATGTTACAATGTTGTCCTATAAGGAAGACAGTTTTGGAGGAAGGGTTTGCAACATTGTATGGGGGGGGGGGGGGGGGATATTTGGGTGAGCAGAGCATGAATCAAGAGAAGTTAAAGAAGACCAGAGATATGTTTGAAATCCCAATTTCAACATGATGTGAGCCCATCTTGAAAACACACAGTCATGAAACTCTGCAAAAGCAAAAGACGACCCTCGAGGAGAGTTTCTCTATGATTTCTTTGTTTGCTTACTGAATAATTCTACTCAATTTTTGTTCACCATTTTGTTATTTTTAAGTTTTTTGTGTGTTTGTTTTGTTTTTGGTTTCTTTTTGCCGATCAAATTAAAGGTATCCGTGACTTACTAAACGAGACTCTGTATTTTTTCAACAGGGGAAAGATGTTTTTTGTTCCATCGTTATGTTTTGCGCTTCACACCACTTTAGCTTTGAGAGCTCTTGATGATTTGTCCATACCAATGTATGTATAATTATAGCAATATTGAAGGACGAGAGCATTACTGTCTTATGTCAAATTTCAGACCAATTTATTGTTTTGCTCAAAAGTGTCTACCTTCAGTTTGGACAGAGAACATCGCTCTGTGTTGTTTATGCTTAGTTTTCAGGGAAAACAAGGTCAAACTGTTAAGTCACTGAGTCACTCAGAGAAAGAAAAGTTCAGAAACGAGTGGAACAACAGATGCTTTTTAAAAGTGAAAAAACAGAGAGCAATGTTCTTTGAATAAATTGAAGACCACGTGCAAACATTCAGGCAATTTTGTGCAAAAACAAAAATCAGCTCAAAATTGGACATAATAATATTAATTATTATTATTGAAACAGTTATGCTCTTAGCTCTTAGATTGCTTGATGATTATTGAAATCTTTAGACTATTCTTGTCTCCCTGTTTCCCATTCATTGCGAGTGGGGATCAAAAGAAAGGGAGAGAAATAAAGGACTTTCAGCAGTCTGATAGTCTGAAATGTCAGCCGTCTCCTCCCCCTAACACGCAGTTGGTGCGGACTAGCAGTCTGAGTGTATAATTTTGTTTAAAATTTATTTCACATGTACAACATAGGATTAGTGCAAATTAGCGTCCCTAAAAGAGTACAAATATAAGGTTGTATAACACTCTTCCATAGTATGTACAACAGAAAAAATTTTGGAAGTGGAATATAATAAATTAAATTATTATTATGAAATACCTATATTTGAACTGCGGATGAAAGGACGAATAAGTGAAGGACCATCGCAGTATGCAAATTAAGTAGTTTGGAAAATTTATTTAGCATTTACAAATTCACAAAAATTAATGACCAGTTGGCTAATGATAGCTCAGTTGGTAGAGCGCTGCACCAGCATTGCAGAGGTCATGGATTTGAATCCCAAACTCAAGCCTGAATTATTAATTTTGTAAGTTGTGTACATAACGTAGTCATTGACTTATTCAGAAACAATTTAAAGCCCAGATTTAAAGAAAGAAAGAAAATATCTTGTATTAAACAATACATTCAACAGAAAGTTGTATAACATACCTGATTTTTTATTTGCACATATTTTTTATCAATTTATTTGTATAATTAATAAATTAATGTTAATCCCCAGCCATACATATATGCAGCTTTCTGCTGAATAACTTCAGTCTTTACATGTATGTGCCTTACAGAATTTTGCATTTTTCACTAAATCTGATTGGTTAAAACAATATACTTTCCCTGTCTGGTCGGCATTGGTAAATTTTATTAGTAAATTGTCCTCATATTTTCTTTTACTCAACATGTACAGCTGTGGTGCCACTTACCTAATTTATCATGAGCAGATTCAAATGGAAGTCCACTTTTGTAATAAGAAAATTTTCCCTTAGTTCAAACTTCAAAAACGAACTAAATGCATGGTTCTCCGCCATCAATCATAATTACTGTAACGACTGAATAACCAAAAAAAACAGAAACTGGTGAAGTGGATCAAAATCCACTGATCACAGTGTTTGAACCTGTTTAGCCAAATAGCTTAGTTTGTTTTGTGAGAGGTCAACTGCAGTGATAATGGCAGCAGTAAAAACATGACGTTTGGTTGAATCTTGAACTTTAAATCTAATGAGGGTCTGCATGTTAGCGAAAGGCGCAGTAAGCAGAAGTTGACTGTGATTTGCTGTATGAATAATTGGAAAGCATTGTTTTCTTTTAGGTATAATGTTTTGAGGAGACTCCTTCCCTTGACAAGTTTGCTGTTTGCGTGTTGTATGTTGAAGAAAAAGCCTTCCATTCTGGTGGTGACATCTGTTATTCTCGTCGTAGTTGGTTGTATCATTGCAGGCAAGTTTTCATTTCAAGTATTTTAGTAATAATTACTTAAAGCCCCAGTTCAACATGCATTTTCTCATCTAGTCTATGCACTACATTTTTATTGTTATTGGTTGGGAGAATATGTTTTGATATGAAGTCATTTTTATTTCAAGGATTTTATTAATTACTTAAAGCCCCAGTTCAACATGCATTTTCTCATCTAGTCTATGCACTACATTTTTATTATTATTGGTTGGGAGAATATGTTTTGATATGAAGTCATTTTTATTTCAAGGATTTTATTAATTACTTAAAGCCCCAGTTCAACGTGTATATTCTCCTCTTGTCCATGTACTACAGTTTCATTGGTTTTGGTTGGGAGAATATGTTTCGATATGAAGACAGCATGTTATTGGTGATGACTTCCCTTGTGCCCCTAACTGAGTAGTATTTGTTTGATCAAAAGTGATCAAAGTAAAAACTTTTGAGTTTTTAGCAAGACGGCAATTGGTGCAGACATATAAAATCATGTTTACAGCTCTGCACTGTCAGGTTACCCTGGACAAAACCCTTGTACTTTTTACGGGAGTAATCTGTACAGACTAATGTGTAGGCATCTTGTTGCACTCAATGAAGTTTATTGTTTCTATTCTACACTGTACAAGTAGGAAGAATGCAAACAGAGGTAGCATGCATTTTTTCATAATCCATGGCAATCACCAGATTTATTTTCTATTTGCTTTTTAGTGAGCTTCTTCTTCTTCTTCTTTTTTTTTTTTCTTTTTTTTTTTAAGGGGGGGTGGGGCTAATTTTCGCCTTTTTGATTTTGAGGGGTTTAATTCGTCTTTCTCCTGCACTAATTTTCAGCAAGTCCATTCTAGCAGTCGGTTTAAGCACACTGCATATTGCATCTAGTTCTGTCCATTGAATTTGAAGGGGGAAGGCAGAGTAATGAACTATTGAAATATTCCTTGATTTGAAATATATATTAAGTATATATTTATTGTAATGAATATGTTTTATATGTTAATTTTGTAATTGACATAAATTCATTTACAACAAAATAATTATATCTCTACCATATGGCTCATGCAGAATTATTGTCCCTCCAGTCTGGGTTTATTTTTAGTTACCAGGTTTTACTGGCTTAAGCATGGTTATATTAATTAAATTTATAAATTGACTTTGAGTCATAAGTCATAACAGATGTTAACATTTTATAACATTTTGAAATAAAAAATTCTTATCAAGTTCGTGAATTTTTTCCAGGTTTTGGTGATCTGAAGTTCTCCGCATCTGCCTACATTTCTGCAATGTTGAGTGTTGTTTGTCAATCGTTCTATCTGACGTACATTCAGAAGAAGGGGTTAGAACAGGGAATCTCCACCCTGACCTTCCTCCATACAAACAGCGTTAACTGTGTTCCTTTGCTGTTGGTTTACACTGTCCTCAACAAGGAGCTGCTGGCAGCTTTTAGATTTGATGGATACAACAACATCGCTTTTCAGGTTTGTTGTTGATTTCTTGTCATATAATAAACACATAATCTAGGGCTGTGGTCTAAAAAAAAAAATTAATATTGTGAGTTTGTTTAGTACAATAAATATTATTAGATAAATATTATTATTACCATGATAAAGGTCTATAGCATGGTACTGACAGGACATGTTCCCAGATGTCATCAAACATTTTATTGTTAATTAATCAACCTTGACATTTTTTTTCTTTTGATAGGCTTCTCTTTTGCTTGACACTGGTATAGGCTGCATTTTAAGTTATTCTCTTTTTCTCTGTACAACGATGAACTCTGCTTTGACGACAAGGTACCTACCATTTCATAATGGTGCGTGGAACAAAGCCCTAAGTGACTTCAGGAAGTTCTGAGAAAAGCAGCATAAAGATCCTTCTCAGTTATTTTCATACTTTGGGGGTGTGGGTTAATCATAGGCCAAAATTTTTGACATAAAGTATGAAGCCGAATTGGAACTTCCCGAGGGTAGGGGGGCTCTTAAAGAAAATCCCTTCTGTAGGGGGAGGTATCAGTATTTTCTGGAACTACACAATATCACTGAATAATAACATAAAAGTTATGATTAGGAACTCGGGACAAAATCTTTAATCCAAAAGTCACATAGGGCCTTTTCCCACATACCCCTTCATTTGTGTAATTTCTAGATTAAATGAGTGCTTGTTTTTGTTGTTGTTGTTGTTGTTGTTGTTGTTTCTAAATCTGATGTATCTGGGCAAAAATGTGATTTTCATACCCAGCTTGTCAAACTATTGAGCAGAACTTAAGGGGGTTCATTTCTAAGGAAACCGTGGGGCTGTGTCAGTGTGGTAATGAAAATGGATGTTTGGTTTATCAACTTGAGTTGAAAAGGTAACTTTGCCAATGTAAAGAGATTCAAGAGCAGACATTTTGAGCGTTAGCCCTTGTAAGAGTAAATCTACCAGAGCATGTTCATCGACTGATTGTAGGCTCACCATCTTGCAAAGTCCACATTTTCTCTCTCTCTTCCTAGGTGTATATTAAATAAGTATGAGCGAAAATACTGCAGGGTGTAACCCTTTGATAAAGCAGCATCACATCCAGGGGGCATTATATTAATACTACAGTCAACTCCCTTTATTGCGGATACCCTCGGCACCGCGGGTTAGCATTGTTAATAGCAAGAGTCCATAATAGCGGGAATTTATTTCAGTCAAACGTCTGTAATTTATTTATGCGGGGGATTTAGCTGCTGTCTGTAGTATTGGGGTGTCCACAATAGTGAGGTGTCCACGAGGCGAGAGTTGACTGTAGTTGTTTTACACTGTGGAAACCAGGTTCCTTTAAAGCCATGTGGGCCACTTAGTTCCAAAGTGTGACTTGATTCTTCCCTTCCAACGTTTAAACCAAGAAAAAACCACCCACGGGCAGTGTCTTCCTCTCTGTGTGCTTTAGAGCAACTTCAGCAAATCTTACTTGATCAACAATCCCTTTTAGTCTTGTAGGAGTTGTCAAAGGTGTCTTAACAACTATCATTGGATTCTTCACATTTGGGGGTGTTCCCGTCACAGCTTTGGTAGTTATAGGAGTTCTACTCAATACCCTTGGAGGAGCAACTTACAGTTATGCTAAATATTCAGAGAAGGTGACATCAGAAATTCAGAAACATTTCCATAAACACACCATCAGGGTGAAGTCAGACCAGTCGACAGTTGAACATACACACAAGGCAAAGAATGGGATTGTTAGTCCGGACTACGATCTCAACCACAAGATCAAGAATGGTCTTAAGAAATCTGATGCCGTTAGGATTCATGAGGCAGAGGTGATTATAGAAGTGAATGAGAAGCAAGGAAGCAGTGCTTCAAGTTCTAGTTCAGAATCCAGTGTAGATTGACATGATATGTTAGACATGAGAGAGAGCGTTTGTTTGGACATTGAACACTGGCTATTTAAAAACCACCCTGAACAACATAATAAACAGCACCACAGGAAAGTACTGCTCAGTAGCTTTCGTTTGAATGGTCACACTTTAGGATTTTATCCGCAGACTCAAAAGTTAGAACCAACTTGTACAGCATAATAAACAGCACCACAGGAAGGTACTGCTCAGTAGCTTTCATTTGAATGGTCACACTTTAGGATTTCATCTACAGACTCAAAAGTGAGAACCATCCTTTGCAGCATAATAAACAGCACCACAGGAAAGTACTGCTCAGTAGCTTTCATGGTCACACTTTAGGATTTCATCCGCAGACTCAGAAGTTAGAACCAACTTGTACAGCATAACAAACAGCACCACAGTACAGTAAGAAAATGCTAATGAATACGTTTTATTGGAACACATTTTAGAGTTTTCGCAACATAGTCAAATTTAAGTACCTCCATAATAAACAGCATCACAGAAAAGTACTGCTCAGTAGCTTTCATTTGAATGGTCACACTTTAGGATTTCATCCACAGACTTGAAAGTTAGTAATGTGCGCATTTTCTGAATGCTTATTTAACTATGCCAGTAAAAAGGCTAAAATGTTCTTATATATTTAGGAAAGGAAAGGAATGTGAGCTTGCAGGCAGGCTGCGCTTCTTTATCTGAAATTTCAGCTTTCCACGATGTTGCAACATTATGAAAATTAACAAGGAAACTAAATATTGTTGTAATGGACCAGCATCTCATCCGGGAGGAAAATTTGTTTGTGACAAATACTGTAAATAGGAAACTAGAACATTTTCTCTTGTTATGTATTTAATGAAAGTATATAGTAAAATTAATAATGAATGGTGTCGGTTTCGATTCCGGTTGGGAATTCGGAATGGCGGACGTACATTTTACCACAATACCTTACGAACCTAAAATAGCCAATAGGCATGTAGAAAGCCATATTTCCTCGAAATTCGTCCCTGTACTAACAACACTGATTGTGTATGCTAGGTTTGAAGTTTTTAGAACTTTTCTGTGCGTTTTTATAGCTTTTTGTGGGTAAATGTACCAGTCGCCATCTGGACTTTCTTTTATCAAGTAAAACCTGGGTGGTTTAAAATTGTTATTTATTCTTTTATCAAATATCAAAGGGTATGAAGTTTATTAACAAATTAAGGGTGTGGGGATACACTGAGTATAAAAGGACTAATTTTTATACATTTATACCGATAACTTCGTTAGTGAATTAAAATTTTAAGAATCAACCACAATCTCTTTTTTTTTATATAACAACGTCTAGTTTTCTGGCTGAGGCAGGGTCAACCTCGTTCCCAGGGTCTCTCCTCTTCACGTGGGAACGAGGTTGAGGCTGAGCCGGAACTAAAGGGAATGCAACCATGTCCCATGGTTATTTAACCCCATAAGACGTCCCTGTACTTGACATAACCAAAGTAAACGTGCTTCTTATTTTTGGCGATTTGAACCTGAAAACGTTATTAAGGTTACCTGGTACCTTCAGAGGTGTCTTCAGAGGTGTCTCGCGTCCAAGCGATGTAGCGCGTCCGGTTTAAACTGTAGATACCTGAACCCTTATATCAAATTAAAGCTTATAGAGCTGGCTATCCAACCAAACCAAGAATTTTGAAATAAAATGAATTGCCGAATTTCTAGCGCTGTTTTCTTGAATAAATTTTTTTCACTTGGAGGAGCCACTTCAAAGAGCTAAAACTCAAAAGGAATTTGTTCGTTTGCCTTCAAATTTGGACAGTGGCTAGTTTAACCTATAAACAACAAAAACGTGTCTGCGAATTTTTTCTTTCCAAATATTTTTTCTCCGAGAGCGATTTTTGTACGATTACTCCACATTTTTTTCATCCTATTTCGAAAATGCTTTATAACTTTTCACTGCGATTGATTATGGCAAAACGCAGACACGTTTTTTTTAGCGCTTTGGGTCCGGAAACTGAGGAGCAAATTAAATTAGCAAAAAACAAAATTCACTTTGACTTGTAGCTTTAAAAAGGTGATTCGGACGCTCGCAATTAGAGGTCGTGAAAAATTCGACAATTCATTTTATTTCAAAATTCTTGGTATGGTTTGATAGTCAGCTCTATAAGCTTTAGGTATCTACAGTTTAAACTGGACGCGCTACATCGCTAAAACGCGAGACACCTCTGAAGGTATCGGGTAACCTTAAAGATGTAGTTATGTCCAGAAATGCTCGCATATGTGATTTTGGTGAATTTGACAAAGTTTTGTCAAATATTCCCTTTGGCGAAATTTCTGCTATTTGCAAATTTCGCAAATTCGTCGCTTTCGTTACCTTCCACTCGGCTCATAAGCATTAAATCTCGACCTTTCTCGAAACTTCGACATTTCTGCTTAAAACAATAATGTGGTCTACCCATACCCAGCTCATTTGCGTTATTTCTGGAGCTGTGGTGAATTTTCGGGAAATGCGCAATTTACTTGACGAAATTTCATGTCAATTTTGCTATTTTGTTTTTTCGTTCCGAATAAATTGTTCCTACAGCATACAGTATGCGGTATGTCTTCCAGCATTTTGGGTTCAGTTGGATTATTCATAGATATCAACTTGGACCAAACACACCTTTCAAAATGAGTAGACAGAATAGAGAAGGGCCGGATGAATCTCTTTCTGGGTGAAATGTTCTTAAGTTTTGGCCAATCGTTGTCCCGAAGTTTAAATAGAAAAGGTTCATATAAAAAAAAGTGTAATGAAAGTCTGGGAATGCTCACTGTCATAAATCATATCGGCACTTACGAAGAAAGTTATGGTTTTGATAAGTTTTTAGTGTGGTTTATGACTGCGGTGAAAGCAGATCTCAGCAAGGGCTATTTGCTAAGTTCTGCTTTCTCCGCAGTTTTAAACCGCGCAAAAAATATCCCTGTATTAGTAGGCACCACCTATAGGAAACCTGAGTATCTCAAGATGCGCAGAACGTATGCGCAGTAACAAAAGTAGGCACCGTCCTTAAAACATTAAAATAACAAATTAAAACAAGTTAGTGCTGTCCTAATCTCTTTGTATATCAGGTATCCCCAAAACACAGGCTCATTTTTAGCTGCATAGATTGGTGGCACATATTTCATGCGCAAGAGTATCTTGGGGATACACCACTTGTCGGAGAAAAGAGGATCTTTTACATTACCAAAGGTTTTCTCCCAGTCCCCGCCTCCGCTCACCCTCGGTATTTTCGCTTCGTGCTCCCTTGAGGGCCTTGGTCGATCGTCGAAAATCAATCGTTCAATCGGCCAAGCTTCGGTCGTTGTTTTCTTCCTCTTCTCACAGAAAGTGAATAACAACTGAAAGCTCGCTGACTTTCATCCTTCTTATCTAACACCCGAAATGTTTTTTTCATCCAAAAACTTGATCCAACGTCTGAAACACCTGTTATATTAACAGATCACAATTTAAAACTGCTATACTCAAACAGGACCCACCAAACCACAAAATAGATGGTGGTCTCTGCCTACACCCCCCCCCCCCTCCCCCCTCCGCCCCTTCCTCAACGTCAAAAGATGTTCTCTTTATTGCATAGCCACCCCTCTATCCAGCAGTAAAAAAAAAAAAAAAAAACAATGAGATTCAAACCTCATTTTTCTTGTTTATCTAGCAATGCTGACTCTTGCTAGCTGAATATTTCTGTGTCAACTCAAATTTTAAAGCTAATAAAATTTTGTCGGTAATTTTCACGAGATAGGTGGTACGTGTCTTCCCCATACCCCAGACAAGTTGGGACCTCTTCGAACAAACTTGTTATGACAAGTTCCCTAAGCAGCAACAAATTCCTTAAACTGAAACTTACGGCTAACTGGAAAGCGGCCCTGATTTTGTCGAACGCCTTGGATTCTGTTGGTAGGAGTTTAGTTTCGCTTTCACGAAAGTAAACTTACTTCATCACTTGCACTGAATTTGCTACTGGCTGTCTCGAACTCTCTCCGAATGTAGCGAAGTTCTACTATATTACTCAAATGACAAGAAGTTTCCTTTATCGTGGTTCTGATTAGTTCAATTCCTTCAGCAAATGTTTTCATTACACCTGTTGTATACCAGTATTAACCGGTGATGCGGCAATTTAAACGACAGGTGCGCCTGCGTCAACTAGAAAACCCCGTTTCGCGTTTGCCATCTTCCTTGATGTGAATTGTTTTGAAATAATATACATTTTTTGGCTCTTTAGGAAAAGACGGAAATTTTCATATTTTCTGTCACAGATGGGATCACAATTTTCTTATCTTTAGCGCTAACTAGGATTTATTCAGCGAGTTGTACTTCTAGTTTGCGGGAAAATGGTGACTTTGGAATTCCGCTTTGAGGTCATTCTCGTCTTCATGGTAAGTCAATAATTTTTGATCAAATAGTACGACAACTTGGGATGTTTTTTTTTTAACAATTCTCTATTGAAATACAACAAAATGCCAATAAGGACACCGTTTATGAGGGACTAACAAACTCCGAAGAAAATGAAAAACTGCCAGAATCTACGATCGCTGATTGGCCTCTGGTTATTAATGTGACTTGAGCCAGTCAGCCTTGAAGAAAATGTGTCAGCCCAGAAAGTTTGATTTCCCAGTGTTCTATATGCGTGTCGTATTAACTCTTCATACAATAGATGTTATTTTATTACAATAGAGACAAGTCCTTATGCATACGTCGTTATTACGGCCACCTTGATGTTAAGGACGGTGCGTACTATTGTTACCGCACAAACGTTCTGCGCATCTCGAGATACTCGGGTTTCCTATGGGTGGTGCCTACTAATACAGGGATATTTTTGCGCGCTTTAAAACTATGCGGAGAAAGTAGAACTTGGGAAGTGATTTTGGTATCCAAAAAGAAAATTGGTGGTAAGCATGCATTTTTCAGAGATAATAAAGCTTCAATTTGGAAAAAAGCACCATACATTGCTTTGTATTTTGCTGCTTTTTAGAATGATTGTTGCTTAGTTATCTCTAAAAAATGCAGGGCTACCCCCAATTTTCTTTTTGGATTTCAATAGCCGCTACTAAGATCTGTTTTTCCCGCATAGTCATAAACCACGTAAAAATCCTTCTCTATCAGTAGGCACCGTCCTTAAGGCTTTCATGGTCCGTTGGTGACTGTTTACTTGATTTCCTGTATATTTCAGGTATTCTAGTGATTTTCACTTCACTGTTTTAACAGCCAATGCACATGTTCAAAATGTAAACGAGTTGAATATAAAAACGTTCCCACTCCCATTTACTAGTAAGTGTGCCAATACCACGTTTCCTTGCGCCCCGTTAAGAATCCTTTTATAATTTTTCTTCGTTTACGTATACAGGATCTTTCATTTACTGTCTGGTACAAGAAATAATAGTCATTTGGTGTCCTTTCTTAGTGGCAAGGTTGGATACATGAATATCTTCCTAGCTTGCTTATGCTCTTCTCACTTACTCACCTCAGTTCTTGTTGACCTTATGTATTTGTTTCTCAAGGTTGCAGCTTCGTTTTCTCTTTTGAATGTTCATGGTAAGTCCTTGATATTGAGATCAGTTGTTTCTAAATAGCACTTTAATGGGGGGCTATCGCTGTCCTGCATTGTAAGGCCACCAAAAAGGGGTGGGAGGGGGGGTCTGCATATCCCACACCCTATTGACGTTTGGCCTGTATTCCCCTTATCCCCTTAAGATCATTGACTCATTGTTTCCAAAATCATCTCAGATTCTCTGCCCTCAAAATTCCACATCCCTGTAATAATTCCAGTATGCTCAATATCCCGTATGCTTTATTCCCCGGATTCTCTGCCCTCAATCCTGCACACTTAATATCCCGTATCCCTAGAACTTTTTGCCTAGAATCTAGGTCTTGGCGGATTGTACTAGCATAATTTTTGGCATAATTGGAGCAAAAAAGCATAATTTTTTGAACGAGCACTGCCACGGCATTATTAGCATACATTCATAAAAGTTAGTAAATATGGTGTATTTTCTACAGAAATAAGTCAAATTTAGGTAGTACGTTCTTGCAATGCGTGTTTTAGCTACGCTAATAGTAGTATTGACTTTGTTCTGACATGGTTAGTTACTAGGCCTCTTTTGGCGAATTCTGCGTGCGTGGTTAACCTTCTGGAGGAGTCTGGCGCCTGGTTTCCCATCCGGCTTCTCCAACATTTGCGCGCCTATATGTACAGAATCTACGTCATTTTGTCAGCATAATTTTGGAAATCAGGAGCATAATTTTGGCATAATTTGGCAAAATTTCGAGCACTGCTAGTAGCATAATATTCCACTTTTAGGAGCACAATCCGCCAAGGCCTACCAGAATCCCGTATCCCAACTGAACAGCGCCTTTAAACTGTCTCCATCCCTTCCTATTGTTTGCGAGCTAGACTACCTGACCTGGTGCCAGAAGTACTCCGATCCCTTATTTGGCTTTAACGAGTACAACCCGTGCTTGATAGCTGGGTTATGATTTTGCCTCCTTTCTCGTGTTTCTGTCCAAGATTGGGTATCTTTGAAATTAATCATAACTGCATGTCTTAACATTTCAAGTCGGCCTTGAACGGCTATGGTTTTAGCCTGCGAAAAGGGTTTGGGTGGGGAGGGGGGACAAAAGCCGAAGATGTGTTTGTTCTCGGAGGCTATCTTGGTATTGGTACAGGTAAAAATAAGATAATTGATATACCTTGTTATTGAGTCGCAAGAAAACTTAAGCAGACTGATTCAGCAGACTGGTCGATGAGAACGAACGAGAGAACCGAGACAATTGCGCGTCCCGGTGGAAGATCGTGGGAGGGGCTCGGAATTCGTCACCCTATTTTAGAGCAACGTACGGCAACGTCCGTTTAGTACTTAACTCCACGTCGCTGCTTATTACACAGTCAAGAAGTCCTTGTCAGTGGCGTATCTTAAACCAAGAGAGGGTTTTAAATGTTAACGGTATACGATTTTTGGTAACCTAGCTCTCCCCCTACCAAACCCTTCCAACCTTCCCTCTCTGGAGTCAAACTCTTGTTGGTACTGTTCGGCTTTGAATCCAGGACACCGATGATCGAGCTTTTTTTACCAAATCAAACAACTTTTTCGAAGAAATACTGAAAATGATAAGATAATTTATTTAATCGAAAAAATAATGGGGTGTTAGATGCACGTTAAACGTAAAACGCAGTTAAAACAGCCAAATAATTTATCGGTTGTATGCATCCAAAGAAAGCCCCCTGCAGTTCATAAACACCCACACCAAAATAATTTTAATTTTCAGCTGATATCGCGCCAAATGTTGATTCCCATGGGAACTCGGATGAGAGCTCTATAGATGATAACCACAGAGATAATCTGCACGCCACACTTGGTCACACCCTAGGGATAAACTATGTTGATAATGACGACGACGACGATGAGGATGATGACGCAATTGGCGATGAAGGATTCTATGATGAGGATGATGACGACGAAGATGACCGTGATAGCCTGGGACAGAGCAGTAAAGGTTCTGGTTCTTCGGTTATACATAAAAAAGATGATATTCACCAGATAAGGGAACAGAGCTCCGAGCATGCGCAACAACAGGAGCCTCAGAAGTCAGGTGAAGTAGGTTCGCCCGATGACGATGAGGGCAGCAGTAGTAGCGGAAGCGGAAGTGGAGATGCAGAGGTCAAAGGTCATGGGGTGTTTGCAAGGTAATGTGATTTAGCTTTCCCGATTGGTTGAGTTAGGTCATGGAATGACTTTTGGTCACGTGCTACTTTGGTCTGTGAGTTCAGAGGCCTTAGCTCACTCCTGTTTCACCCATCGATGGAAAACAAACAATTTTGCCTCCACTGCTCAACCGGGCATACAAAGTGATGTTATCTGGGCGCGTTGGCCAGCCAAGTCACCGTACCATTTATTTAGCTTTAATGCGCTTACAAAAGTCGATCACGATTAAGGAAAACTAACTGCACCAAAGCCGGAAACGAAAACCCCTAAACACCAGCAGGTGGAAAAAACGGGGAACGTGTACCCACGACCAAGGCTAGTGGTGCCACCCTTGGCACCACTTGGCATACTATGTTTTACTGTGTAAAACATGGTGTGCACACTGATAGTTAACAGTTACTTAAGAGGATGTGACTACATACAAGAGTAAAACCTGGTTTCCACTTGGCAACATTCAAAAACTTAAATGAAAACGACACTTAACAACTTAACACGGCAAAGGCTGGCCATAGAATGCCTCACCCTCCTAACAGCTGCAATTTACAAACTACAATCCCATAAATCTCTCCGCACATAGCACCCGTATCCAGCCCTCTGATACGTACCGGCAAAATAGTAATTTATGCTAATTTAGGATTATCACAAATTACATTTTTCTCTTGCAGGCCATGGGCCGCTTTTTAAGGAAGACATGATTTCTCGAAGTGCATCTCCTGCAAAAACATTTAAAATTGAATAGCCTCACTCTTTCTTTTAACAGACAGCATGTTTCTGAGAAGGAAGAAAACGATGATGTGGATGCTTCAGCTGACAAAGATGAAATAGATAACATTGAGGACGAGAACGAAGAGGAAGATCAGACAAACGACGACAAAGATGAACATACTGCTGTCAAGTCACAAATAAAGGCTTTGGATAAACAACCAAAAAACTTAATCAAAATGGTTCCTAAACAAGAAGAAGAGGGCTCGTCGAAAGAACATGACATCGATGAAGAGAGTTCAGGCCAAGATTCTGGCTCCTCGAGTAATTTTACCCCAGGGAGGGGTAAGACAGGGGTAGATCTTCCAAGTCCACTTGTACTTCATGCAGGGCTCACTGAAGAGCATCCCAGTTTGAAGACAGAAAACAAAAGCATGGTTGGAGTTAAGACTAACAGCTCTGTGCATGTACAGGTAGTAACAAAAGAAAACGGGAGCTTGCCTACAAAAACAAATGATGAAAAGGATAAAGGGAGCGATTTTCAAAATAAAAATGTCAGCACCAGTAACAACAAAGAGAAAGATGATTTGAAATCAGTAAAACATAAAGATTCATCGCCACATGAAGTAGCCAACAACAAAGGAAAGATGAAAGGGAATGCAAAACAGAACACTGAACATGTACACCATGTTCAAAATACACAACCTCCGAAGAAGATAACGAAACAAGAGACTATTAGAACTGCAAAACCCTTGCCACATTTGGCAACTAAAAAGCTACATAACAAGTATTTGGCAGCCCGTGTTACACATTCACATGCAGTTAAAGGCCATACAAAAGCCATCCACAAAAAGCCAGTCAACAAAGGTCAGTATTCCACATAATCATTTTTTAATCGTAAGGCTTTTGGATGGAATTTTATTTTTGTACTTATGGAATTAGGGTTGTCAATTGTACTGTATCCTTAGCCGGTCTAGCTTAATTTCGTCTCGAAAACTGCCAGTAAGGGAAACCTTACAGAATGCTTAGCGTGCCTCTTTACCCGCGCTCGGCGATGGTTCCATGACTTCTTGCGATTGACAAGCTGTGGCATATTGTCCCTCGCTTAACGTCCTGTGGCATATTTTCTCGCCTTCACCCTGCGGCTTATTTTCCCGCGCTTGACAGCCTGCCTGAGGCAAATTTCCCGCGCTTGGAAACCGGTCGCATAACTTTCCTGCATTTAACGACCTGTTGTGCTTGGCAACCGCTGCATGTTTCTCCACGCTCTGGAGCCATCCGTGTTTTTGCCTCTGGTTCATTGACTTATTGCGGTCTTTTTGCTTCTTTTGAAATTTCAGATGTGTTTACTTTGTTTTTAGATAGTTATGTAAAACGTAACATGTTTTTATGTTATTTCCATCTTGACACGTCTTAAGCTGTTCGACCAACTTGCCATCCAGACAGTATTTTAGCTGGACATTCATTAAAAGGCGGCACTCGGGCCGGACGCTTCGAATCTCTGGGTGAGACTGCGAGCATGCACGCGTGTCTTCAGCGGTGCTGCCTCAAACAAACTTGTGACGTTGCGCTCTTGATTGACGGGCGGTGCTATGGCGTGGCGTGTTTCCGGATGGAGCTTTGCAAAGCCGTACCAGTCCCTCATCCGCACTTCATCTTCTCTCAACTTGGGTTCGTTAATAAGGGACAAAAGAGAGGGGACATAGAGAGGGCTCAAGGTAGAGTACCTATCGATTTGTCGCCTTAGTATTCAGTAGACATTATTTGGTCTCATGAATTAACTAAAATGGAGCTAAAAAGATATCCCCGCAGCTTTCGATGTCTCTTAACAACTTTTTTTTTCTTTTAAGTCAAAACTTGAATTATGTATTGTGGTTTATTAGTGTTTAAATATTAACGGTAGAACAGTCAAAAGCTATGGAGGTTGAGTTACTTTTCTTTGAAACTCTAAATTAAGCTCTACAAAGTGGATTTAAATCTCATGTCTGTGGACGAGATCCTTAAGTGTGACTATCAAGTGAAAGCTACTGAATAGTACTTTCCTTTGGTGCTGTTTATTATGCTGTACAAGAGTCTGTGGACGAAATCCTAAAGTGTGACCATGCAAATGAAAGCTACTGAGCAGTACTTTCCTGTGGTTCTGTTCATTATGCTGCGCAAGGTGGTTTTAACTCTTGAGTCTGTGGGTGAAATTCTAAAGTGTGACCATTCCGTCGAAAGCTATTGAACAGTACTTTCCATTTGAGACCAAGGACAGGATGATTAGTCCCAGAGGGAGGGGTTAAGCTTTGTACTAGAGATCGATACAGCAGATACTTAACCGAGAGACCCTAAGCTGGGAAAGCAGATTTGAGTTTTAATTTTTAAATATTACAGGTTTCCACTGCCAATACGGAAATCTCACACTGCGAAATAATGAACAATGGAGTGGTGAACTGTGTGGGGGTGTGGTGAGGTGCAAAGATGGCGTCGCTACTGTGACAAAATGTCCGGGTATCCCACCAAAACCGGACGACTGTGCCAAACCACGCCTGATTGTTAAGCATCAGAAGGGAAAGTGCTGCCAAATGGAGTGGAGATGTAAAGGTAATTAGGTTGATTTGAGCTGCCTTGTTGATCGCCATGTGAGGTAATATTGCACTGTCACAGACAAGAGAAGTGTATAAACAGGAATTCCCAGGGACCCCAACCAACAACAACGATAGAACTAGCCTGTGAACAGGCTTCCAAAGTGAGGCATCTGGGAAGAGAATAATTAGAATAGTTGTTGCTTCATTATCTCTGAGAAAACCGTGGTTACCCCCAATTTTCCTTTTGGACTCCAATAGCCCTTGATAAGATCTGCTTTCCCCGCATAGTCATAAACCATACAAAAATAATTCCTTAGTAGTAGGCACCGTCCTTAGACTTTTAGTAGGTTACGTTATTTTGATGTTGGGCCACATCCCGCACCCTTTCATACAAATTTAATTTACTTTTCACGCACCATATTCTCGGGTTTTCAACAAATTCTATCAAAATCAGCCACGGCTTTGGAAATTTGAATACATTGACTTTTTTGTTTTATTTAAAATTTAGCAAGGCACTGCACTTTCAATAACCGTTTAATCAAGCATGGATACAAACTAAGCGATCCTCTTTGTACGGGGGTCGTTAGCTGTTACAATGGACATTTAAGCATGGAATACTGCCCCAAAATACCAGACAAGCCGAAGGACTGTGCGCGGCCTAAGCTGAAGACAATAAACACACCAGGAAAATGCTGCAAAAAGCTCTGGGTTTGTTCAGGTAACTAAGAAGATAGGCTCAGGTTGTTTAAGAGCGAATACTTTTATTATTTGGCTCCTATGTGTTAATTCACTTTGTTTAATCATTTACAACTTCAAACATTTAGAACAGAGCTGTTTCCAATTCAGCGTCGTAAAATCAAAACCAAAGTAATTATTCTGACCAATCGTAGCAGACGTAAATAGCACAATGAACCAATCAGAATTTGAAGCAAATATGTGTAACTGGCGTCAAGCGCGGGAAAACGCGTGCGGCCAAAACACGATTGGTTTTGGTTTTGATTCTCATTGGTTGAGAAAGTGGCGCGGGTTGTTTTTAACCAAACATAGAACGTAGTAATGCAAAACCAAAGCAATCGCGAAATTACTTTCGACACTCAATTGAAAACCGCTCTATTACGGATTTCAAGAATTATACGGGATAAGGTTCTCCGCTCTCTGAACAGGTGTAGAGGGGCTGTTCACTAAAAAATCTTTTAGCTAAAGTACAAACTGAGAAAACAAATTCCTTCCCTTCAGGTATACTTACTACTTCAGCGATCCTTACTAGGTAATACTTCCTCCTAAATTGTTTTAATAATGAAAAACAAGATTTGTCAATGTAATAGATAAAATGATCTCGTATTCTCGTCTTAGATCGTAGCCCCACTCCAAAATAGAGGCCAAGCTCCGTTAGGGTTTAGAATCTCTGTAGGGCGAACTAATAAGAGTTTTGGCCCACTTTTGGGAGACCAATACCCTGCGTTCTCGAACAGGCTTAACGCTTATTAGAACGTTTTTTAACCGAGTTTCGAAAATAATTGCGCCTTTGCTTTGGTTTTCCTTTACTACGCTCTGTGATTGGTTGACAAAATTTGCGCCACTTCTCAACCAATGAGACGCCAAACCAAAACCAATCGTGCCTCGCTCGCACGCGTTTTCCCGCGCTTGGCGCCGGTTACATGTATTTGCTTCAAATTCTAATTGGTTCACTGTCCTGTTGAAGTCTGCTGTGATAAGCCAGAGTAATTTGTTTGGTTTTGGTTTTACGACAGTTAATTGAAAACCACTCAAATCATAATTTCGTCGCTAAACACAAATTTTTGTTTTTGTCAGACAAAAGCTGTAGATACGATGGCCTCAAGTTATCACACGGAGAGAAACTTACAGACGCGTCATGCGCAGTCGTCATGGAATGCAAAAATGGCTTCCTCCACAATAAGCAGTGCCCAGGTCCCCCGCCTGTACCTCATAGCTGTATTAATCCAACACTGAAGGTCAAGCGAATACCTGGAGAATGTTGCGAAATGAACTGGACTTGTGAAATGAGTTAAGGATAACGTTTTTTTAGGAAAAGGTAAGTAAAGTCTATTAAGCCAATAGGTGTCATTCACTACTTTCCCGCTCAATAAGCTGTTTATTGTAAGCCATGCGCGTATGACATTTTCCTTTCGGAAACACATACGAGCATTTTAGCCTTTTCACTGTCATAGTTAAACAATCAGAAAATGTATTACTGAGTGTCAAGTCTGTGGATGAAATCCTAAAGTGTGACCATTCAAATGAAAGCTACTGAGCAGTACTTTCCTGTGATACTGTTTATTATAATGTACAAGGTGGCTCTAAATTTTGGGTCTGTGGATGAAATCCTAAAGTGTGACCATTCAAATAAAAGCTACTGAGCATTACTCTCCTTTGGTACTGTTTATTATACTGTACAAGGTGGCTCTAACTTTTGGGTCTGTGAATGAAATTCTTAAGTGTGACCATTTAAATGAAAGCTACTGAGCAGTACTTTCCTGTGGTGCTGTTTATTATACTGTACAAGGTGGCTCTAATTTTTGGGTCTGTGGATGAAATTCTAAAGGGTTACCATTTAAGTGAAAGCTACTGAGCAGTATTTTTCATGTGGCGCTGCTTGTTTATTTTAGTATCTATTTTTTATTTTATGCGCTCTTGCGGATGAAAGGAAACTAAAACGTTGCTCTTCTGGATAATAATTTATTCGCTTATATTGCGCATTTTCCATGACAAGATGATCAAATGCGCATTATAATAATTACAAAAACACAATAGGTATATATATTACGTGTGACAGCAGCATTGAAATGACGAATCCTCAATATATTCTATATCTACCTATCTACTATATTTACGATATAAGTCATTTTATGTCTATATGTTTAACAATAGGAGTATTACTTTGATTATAAAAAGTTGTGATTAAAAGTAAAAATATATAATATAAAATGTAAAATGTAAAAAAATATGTATATAAAACTACTTAAGGACGGTGCCTACTATTGTTACTGCGCATACGTTCTGCGCATCTCGAGATACTCGGTTTTCCTATGGGTGGTGCCTGCTAATTCAGGAATATTTTTGCGCGGTTTAAAACTATGCGGAGAAAGCAGAACTTAGCAAACGCTTTTGGTATCTCGAAAGAAAATTGGGGGTAACCATGCATTTTTCAGAGATAATTAAGCTTCAATTTAGGAAAAAATCCCATACATTGCTTCATATTTTGGGGCTTTTTAGAGATATTACTGCTTAATTATCTCTGAAAAATGCGTGGCTACCCCCAACTTTCGTGTTGGATTCCAATAGGCCTTCCTAAGATCTGCTTTTCCCGCATAGTCATAAACCGCACAAAAATACTTCGATATTAGTAGGCACCGTCCTTAAAAAAGAAAAATCAAAAAATCAATCAGGAGCGAATGCCATAGTAAAAAGGTGTATCTTAAGTAGCGCCTTAAATTGGGTGATGTTGCTGCAGTCTCGTAAATGTTCTGGTAAATCGTTCCACAGGCTAGGTGCGGCCATTGCAAAAGAACGATCTCCTAATGTCTTATATGATAACACACACATTAATTTTAGGTCCCTGAGTTTGGTTTTGCGAAGATCTACTCATGTAAAACCTAAAAATCCTCCTCTAAACATAAATTGATCTTTTTCTTTTTCAGGACTGTACACTGCTCCTTCTGAATTATATGATCAAAGAGGTGAACTTGTTTCAGTGGGTTAGATAACCACATTACAGACCATGAGCGTTATTCAGCTATGAGAAAAAGAGACTTTTTTTGCAGGCCGTTCTGAAATGATTTTGTGAAGTTATGGCTAAAGATGAACAAGTTATTTTATCAGCCAATCAGAAGAAAAGCCAAACTAACCTGAAGTTCCTGGTTTGGCAGATCCAAAAGTTGACACCGGTTGCATATTTTCCCGCGCTTTGCACCGGCTGCATGTTTTCAGCTGCACGTTTTCCCGCGCTTGGGATACGTTGCCATGCAGGATGTTTATTGCTTCAGCTCCTGATTGACTCAATACAGTATGTTATTTATTCCTTATTGATTAGTCAGATATGACTGTCTTGGTTAAAAACTTCTTTAGACCTTCTTTTTTTGGCTACAAAATGTTTTGTTTTTGTGTTATTTGTTAAAAAAAAAACCACCCGCTACTTGAACATACTTGTTCCGCGTTACTCTCTCGGGCGTACCGCATTCTGATACCGAAATTTAACCCACCTAGGATACTTCCCTTGCATCTGGCGAATTACGTAGACACTTACATAATACGGAGATATTCATTGAATATGCAGGGATGCTCGGTTTTGTGAAAAGATTTAATAGAATGAAAATATGTTACACAGTGTGTACCGCCATTGATATAAGCTGTGTTCAAAGTCAATATTTCTTTGGGCGCTGATATCATATTTACGAAGGAAGCCCAGACGTTTCGAAACTACTGTCCCTTCATCAGTGAGGCAAGCTTTGCGGTCTTGATATTGAGAATGGCGTTGCAGACTTTTTGACAAGTACTTATCAGATGTGGAGGGGTTTTAAGTTACAGCTGCGGACAAAAATCTACGAGACATATGACGGAAGAAGCCCAACCAACCCTTCCCACCCTTAATCAAATTAAAGCTGAAATAACCGAAAACACTTTTTTTTGCTTAGAGCTCCCAAAGTTTTGCACCGTCAACTTTGCTGCGAGGTAAAGGAGGTGTAAGGCGTCTAGGTGTCTCGATATTTTTGTCTGGGGTTGCAGTCTCAGTAAGCTGTTACGGATAAAATGACAGTGATCACGGTCACTACCAGAGGGTTTTCTTGCGTGCTTTTTAATTTTTTTGGAAACTGGTCACAATACTAAGTTTGTTCGAAGAGGACCCACCTTGTCTGGGGTAGGGGGGTTATCAAAGACACCACCTTAGCCATGAACATTGCCGAAAAAAACTTATTGGCTTTAAAATTTGAGTTTACACATAAATATTCAGCTAGATGAACAAGAAAAGTGAGGTTTGAATTTTATTGTTATTTTTTTACTGCTGGATAGAGGGGTGGCTATGCAATAAAGACACCATCTTTTGAGTTTGAGGAAGGAGGGTGCAGGAAGAGACAACCATCTATTTTATGGTTTGGTGGGTCTTGTTCGAATACAACAGTTTTGACCACTTGCCTTATACGCAAATGTAAGAAAGAGAAACTCACAAAGTTTGCGTGAAGCCAGCGCGCGAATTGCAGCAAACGCGTCTGGCAACCAGGCCCCAAATGTTCAAAGAGCGGATAACTTTAGCCACTGGATAGGTTGCTTCCCGACAGATAAAATGTGCCGCAAGATTTCCCGATATGCCTATTATTTGTGAATGTAGTCAAAGCATATGTCAAATTTAAGTATGGGATTGTGTGGAAAACTTGCCAAAAGCGTTCTTTAGAGTACATTTGCTCCGCTGGATAACGACTTATCCACTGGATAAAGTTATCCTCTCTTTGAACAACTGGGGCCAGGCGTAGATTGAAACTAATATGTCTGTAATGGATGAATAGACAATATTAAGATTAGAGAGATAACTGGATAGAAAATTAATAATGATATGATATGAGATATGAAAATAAAACCTGTCTTGTGTACCGTCTTATCTATCTTATATTATCCATCTTTTTTTTTGATAAATTAATAGAAACATAACCACATAACCTACAGGTTAATTTTTTGGAAGGAAAACTCGAATTTCTGCGAGTAAGTCCAGTTTAATATTTTGGTAGCTGAGAAAGGTAGAGATATTTCGCACAAGATTGTTTATTTCGTTGCATAGTTTTGTCCCCTGCATTTGAAGGTCAGTTTAGCACAAAGCAGAGTTAAAATCAGACATTCGGAAAAGCTTTGCTAGACACTTCATTAAAATGTTTTTAACTCTCGCTTCTCAATTTTACAGGCCAGGAAAGGTACAAGTTGAATGAATGTTTTTATTTCATTCTCAGTAAAAAAATATTGCATTTATGCCCGTCCTAAGATGCAAGTAAGTACAAAATGTAAACGTTACATGGTGTGACTTGAATTGATGTTGCGTGACCTTAGTTGACGTCATAGTGACGTTAATTGGTTTCCAAGGTATCGACGGTTACTAAGCGACTCGACAAAAATTTTCTTCGTGGAGAAAAAAAAAACTGAGGTCGGAGCGCTTTGTTGTGTAGTTCACTTTTTCGTTAAAGATATGAACATTTTGATTTTCTTGCACACAAGTGAAAGAGAAAAAGTACTGAGAACAAATCTGAATACAAAGAATTATCAAAGAAGTAAACGATGGTCACAGGAAACCTGAAAATCAATGGAAAAACTTGGAAAGTTCTTCGGTTATACAGGTAAGATGAAAGAAACAGAGTTTGGATGTTTTTTTTTTTGTCGTTTTTGTCGGTTAAAGCTAGTTAAGACCGGTATTTTTTGAGTAACACGATAGCCATTTAGTGAGTTAAACAGTAAGTTAAACGTTTTTGTCCAAATATGATGTTCTGCAAGCGCAAAGTAAGTTTAAATGCAAGGTCGCCGAAAGCCAGTTGAAGTTTACAAGCGGACCTTTAATAGCTAGTTCTGAAATAAGCTTTAAAACAACGGGTTTTTTGTTTTCATTTCCTGACCGTATCTTTGTTTTCCTTCTATGCAATTATTATTTAGTTTGCTTAATTTAACAAGATAGACTGCAGGGTTAAAAAAAACTTAAATAAACATATGAACGCGTTTTCAGTGCAGCCACACTTTAAAATTTCGGGCGTAGCTTTCCTCGTAATTGAACAATAAAACTGTAAAAAGATAAAAGCATGTTACGAGATAAAGTACAATTATATAAAAGACCTAACACACACAACAGCGGATAGTAAATTTGGTGACCTTCTTCCCGGTTGGCCAAACTGTATTCTGTAAATTTGGATGGAAGTATTTAAATTAAAACCCTTTGCGTAGTGGCCATATTTGTTCACCTAATTACACCTCCCCTCTCGGAGACCATAAAAAAAATCTTACTGCCTGGACACTATTGTTTCATTCTGCTGTAGACTACACAAAGAGGTTTTACTGTTTCTCGAAGATTTTTTACTTTTCGTCACGTCACAATTTTGACATATCTCATAATCTCCAAAAGTTAAGTGACTATAGGACGGTGCCTACTAATACAGAGGTATTTTTTGCACGGTTTATTACTATGCGGGAAAAGCAGATCTATTGGAATCCAAAAAGAAAATTGGGGGTAACCACGCATTTTTTAGAGATAATTAAGAAACAATTATCCTAAAAAACAGTAATTCTAAAGAGTGCTAAAATACAAAGCAATGTTTGGCATTATTTATCAAATTGAAGCTTTATTATCTCTCAAAAATGCACGGTAATCCCCAATTTTCTTTTTAAATACCAAGAGCACTTGCTAAGTTCTGCTTTCTCCGCATAGTTTTAAACCGCGCAAAAATATCCCTGTATTAGTAGGCACCACCCATAGGAAACTCGAGTATCTCGAGATGCGAAGAACGTATGCGCAGTAACAAAAGTAGGCACCGTCCTTAAGTCAAAGTACATTTTATGCACTATCTAAATATACGTGGGTTTGAAAGAATGAGCACAAAAAACATCTTTGTAAACAGTCAAAGCAAATATGAAATTTAAGTATGGGATTGTGTGGAAAACTTGCCAAAAGCGTTAGGTAGAGTATATTTGTTTCGCTGGATAGTGACTTTTCCAGTCGATAAAGTTATCCGCTCTTTGAACAACTGGGGCCGGCCCTTTGGTGACCAAAGGGCTAATGTGCAAGGAATTAACCAACGGAAAAACTCTTGTGTACAATTTGACGCCGGATACCGCGTGAAAGTCAATCTGAGTCTAACGATGGATCGGTTGTTCCATCGATCAACCAACCAAGCCCTCTCTCCCTACAAACAAAAACAACGACAGCAACAACAACAACAACAACAACAACTTTTTTAAAATAGCCTGTGAACAGGCTACGGTAGGGGATATGACATAAAGGAAACACCTCGAGCGAAGCGAGCCGCGGGGAAACTGTGCCGAGAGGGGAGCTGGCCGAGGGGAAACTGGGAGGAGGAAGGGCGCGGGCTCTCTCCCCAGTACTCCCCTCGGCCAGCTTCATTCGGCTCGCTTCGCTCGCGGCCTTTTCCTTCGCCGTTTTCTTCGCCCTATCCGGCTACGGGAGCCTCTTCACAGGCTATTTTTAAATAATAAAAACGATATACCATCACAAGCGCCACGGTCACTTCCTCGAAGTAGTAGCGGGTGCACCATCGCGCACAAACTATTACACACTCGGCAAACTATTACAAAAACAGCTTCAGCTATAGTGGCGCCATTCTCTGGAACAGTCTTCCTTGTAACTTAAGGGAAGCAGAATCCCTTGGGCAATTTAAACGATTACTCAAAGAACTGTAAGGCACAACATTCGTGGAAAGCAGCTTTTTCTTTTTATTCAAACATTTTTATTATATTAGTATCAGGCATTTTAAAGCTGACGAATTTTGTACCGTGGATAAATAAAGATTATCATGTCATCATATCATATCATATCACCTATCAGAGGACCTTCCCTGGAATGATCATGCAACCAATATCTCCAAGAAAGCAAACGAGACCCTGGGTGGGTAAGGTGAGATTTGTCACAAGTCAACTTCTTTGGTCGCGAAACACGAGCGACGAGCGACGCGAAACGAACAAGTTAGCCACGAGGAGTAGGTTGACAGATGATAATGATGATAATAACACTATTAAGTAGAGATTCTGTTGCCTCAAAATAAATTTATTCAAACCATTGAATTATTTACACATTCAATTCAACAGCTTCTATTTTTCAGACCGTTCTGTATTTAACTACACGGTCTATTAATAAGTCAATTAAGGGCGTGAAAACAATAATTAATGCACCACACGGTGCCCGTTCAGTAAATGTCAGAATTTCTAACGGCGTAAATCTAACAGAAAATCAGTCGAACGTATTTCTTCATCGAAATAAACGTACAAATCTCTCTGCATGTCAACATAAACCAATGTATAAAATTAAAAAAAAAATGGCGTAGCTTGATTTCTAAGACAATTAACCAAAACTGAACCTCTAAACGTGCATTACTGAACTTGCAAATGCTAATTGATCCCATGTACAATCAATTTACATTGGACACCATGCAGTATTAACATTTACTAGAGTTAAATGTTGCTCGATCTAGCTAAGCTGCTTACAATGAGCACGGGGAAAGGGTATGTTCAACACCAAAGGGTACGACTTTTTTAGCCGTGTAGGTCTGAAAAATGATCTATTTTACCTAACGCTGTGAAATAGGGACAGGGTGTTAGCCTGGTTTAAGGCTATGTTCACACTATACCGGATCGATTTTTATGCCAGCGCAGATATCGATTCGATATAATGTGAACGGAGAACGGCATAACGGCCCACAGCTCTTCACTAAATCGGATAGGTTTCGTGCCGGAATAGATCCTTAAAGGCTTTGTATGACGCGTCGATCCGTTTACTTGAACACTTTACACTTGCAGCAGTACCGATCTGGCCTCTCCCGATCCGGTTCAAAGTGTTCCACTTCCAGAAACAGGAGCGTCTCAACAGCTTAATCGGCTCAAAAGTCGAGCCGAAATCGGCATTTCAAATGCCAATCCGATAAGGCTTTCGTGCCGGCACACAAGGTATCCGGTATAGTGTGAACATAGCCTCCGTTTTAGAGCTGCAATAGAGTAAGGAAATCACACATTCTTTTCAAAAATAGGTTATGGAATTCCAGAAACGAGCTGTACGGAGACATTGACACACAATGTTGGCACAAGACTCCGAAAATATATCCGGTCATTTTATCTGTTTAAATCAGCTCGTTTTCCTATATGCGATTTTCCGTAAATTTCTCTTACGTAGAATATCAATTTAGCTGTGTTTAAATTATAAACCAAGATTGTGCCCAAAACTGTAGTATATCTGTCACAGAAAGATGTGTATACCTTAAGGCTAACATTCCCTGTTACATTTTTTAATGGCTATACCCTATTAATTGTTGCTTTAATTTATCAATACGGAACGCTTCTCAAAAACAGAAACGTTAACAAAAAAGCATATCTTCACAAGTAAATAACTTATCTGCGTCAGCAATTAAACCAACACAAAAATAAACCTTGAAAATTTATTTACAATTGTAGCAAAAATAAATTATGTGCAGATTTTGTGCCCGCGCGAAAATCTCAAGAAAATAACTATAAGCGATATTTTAAACAAGGCTTGGAGGAGGGAACTGACATAAGCTTATGAGCAAGTTAGCAATGTGGCTGATCATATCATAACCTGTGTTTATCTTCTACTGTAACGGCATCACTAACATACCAACCACTTGTTGCCGCTATTGATAACATCTTTTGAGCGTTCCCTTGTTTGAAGTCGGTTGGCAAAATTACAGGATAATTTGCTCAGTCATAGTTTGAACGCTTCATAGTCTAACAAAAAGTATTGAAAAAAGATGTTGTTGAGAGCCTCTTGATGCTCGTGTGTTACGTGAGGTGAAGGATACGAGTGAATGTGAGTCTGAGGCGAAAGGGGATAAAAATGCCGTATGTATATACATACATACATACATACATACATACATACATACATACATACATACATACATACATACATACATACATACATACATACATACATACATACATACATACATACATACATACATACATACATACATACATACATATCTTCCGAAACAAACAGTTTTCCATGAAGCGATAATTTTCTCAACGTTTCATTCATTCGATGCGTTTAGACAGAGGGTCAACGTACCTTTTTTTTGCGAATGACGAATGCGTATGAAAGCCTGTGCACGTGGAAGGAACTAACTTTCCATTGGCCAAGAATCAATCTCTTACTCAGAGTCCTCAGTCACGTTGACCAGTGGTTGGTCTCTCCAGGGCCTAGTTGTTCAAAGCCCGATTAAGCTAATCCTGGGTTAACGTGAACTTGGCTTTACTAATCAATAAATACTCTTCAAAAGGATTTTTGTTCCTCAGTTTTGACTTAGATTTTTCCTCACCACTAGCTTAAAATAAGCTTTCAAAAACATTTTTAATGAGCGAGATGAAAACCTCGATTAATTTTTAATCGGGGATTAGCGTTAATCGGTTTTCTAACAACCGGGCCCAGATGACCAACCACTGGTCAAAGAGACTGAGGACTATGGTTATGAGATTGGCCACGAATTAAAAAAAAAAAAAACCCAACAGATGGGAGTAACATAAGGTGGTAAAAATGGTGAAACAATGAATAAAAACAGTGGCATCCTGGCAACTGTTTTCTTATTTGCATGAAGAACGATTTTCACTCCCCCAGAGCCTTGTAAATCTTGGCCTTTCTCGTCCCAGGAGCACCTCGCGATCGTTCAAATCTCGAAGACACGAAAGAACCGCTGTCAAAATTTCGACGAGCTCAAGGGACTCGAATGACCGTGGCGGCGAAGCGAGTAGTGTACTGTTTTGCGCATGTGCAAAAGCGTTAAAATTGAAACCGTCACTTATCGCAACTAAATAACATTTATCTCATGGAGAATATCAATTTAAACTAATATCCTAAGTTAACCCTTTCACTCTCACAGGAAAGCCCTCAATCAGGACACCGGCAATGTAGAACTTCAAACATATTCATCTATACTAAATGAAATCTTTTGAACCTTATGTTCTTGTGGCACCGTTTACTGGGCTGTTCAAAGTGGTTTTAACTTTTAACACTGTGGATGAAATTGACCATTTAGATCAGTACTTTTGAGGGTCTTCGATTTTTGAATTCCACGTTTTTATCGGCCAACGTTAGGAGTGAAAACGTTAACTTTTGTCAGGAAAATTCTACTGTTATTCCGTGTGGTGGGTTATTTACAATGAATTTCTTGGTATTCTTTTCCGATGAGGTCATTTTACCACTAAATTAATCAGATCTAGAATTTGTGTAAATCTGCCATCTTAAAAAAAACATACTCGTTATAACAACAATTATGTGAAATTATTTTCGCCAAAAATAATGGAAAAGATTCAAAGAGTTTTTTCCTCTCCTCTCTTAAGCGTCAAAATCATACCCGTTAAGTTTATAATTGTGATTGTTGGAGTGATTTTACGGTTGCCTAGCTTACATGTCAACAAATGTCAGTTGAAACACCAACTTCGAATTCAATTTAGGTACCTGTTGGCTACATCTGAGACTGATGAGCAAGCATAATTTGGCAACCTTCGTTCACATGATCCATAACTCTCTGTTTCAAATCACAAACCTGTTGCTTGAGCGCATTGGCAACCGCGTTCAACTCAATATTCCTCTCCTTTAGCTCTTTCACTCGTGTTTCAAGCCTTGCTTCGCGTTCCAGTTTTCTTTTCCGACACTTAGACGAAGCGATTCGATTCCTCTGCTTTTTCCTCTCTCGTTTAACGATCTCTTGAACTTCCAGATCAATGGGCTGCAATGCACCATGATCAGAAACCAACTGAGCTTGATTTTCTAATTTGTAACCAGACAATTCTGCTTTTTCTTGCGCGAGCGCGCTGTTGTAAGAAGCAAAAGCGCGAATAGTAGCCGCGTTTTCCATGTTAAAATCGTGATAAGCTGAATAAGGGGCGTTCTCCGAAGGGTAAGAATACAACGTTGTATAACCTGACGCACTAGAGCCACCGTAAGGGTAAATTGCGCCTCCTTTAATCGGAGGAAACGCGGTGCCATTGCCTGGAAAAAAATCACTCGCATCCACGCGAGACGAGTTTGAAGAAAACGCAACGGTGTCTGCCGAAGTTCGTAACGTGGTCGCGGGTACCGTGGTCAAAAACGCGGAGGTATTGCCTGGGGTGCTATGCCCCAAAAATGGATCAGTGGATTCGGCAGCGTTGTCTGCTAAATCTATAAGCGAAGAAGATTCTCTAGTAATCTGTCGATCGTGAAGGTCTTGTAACGCATCAGTGAATCCACGTGAATATGGTTCGTGATCGTGTTCCGCGTGAACCTGTGCGTGAACGTTGGTGTTAAACAGTGAGCTGGAGTTTGGACCGGCCGTTACATTTCCCTGCAGAGACATTATCATTTTTTCCAGTTCTGGTGAACCCAGCTTGAGCAAACCCAGATCCGGCGAGCGAAGGTCTGATGATGTTGCATGTTTTTTCAAATCTCCAATTTTCGGATCCTCTGCCAAGGTTTGTAAATTCAAATGCAGGGTGGACTTGTCGAAGAGGTACGGAGAAATAATATGCGATGAAATCCCCTCATCCTGATAAAAGGGGGTATCGCTCGCTTCCTCCATCTAAACTACTCTACAAGAACTACGCCTTTTCTGTGTATCCTTCACATTGCGAGTTTTGTCTGGGTTCCAAAAGACATTAACATGGATGGTTGACTTTTGTTTGGTTTCTTCCGCTCTCGGCCGCCAGGGGGACGTTTCGGCGGGAGGCGGTTTACTAAACGCCTCGTTCCTGATCAGTGAGTAATGCCATGCCAGCTGATTGATGTCATGTTCGAGGCCATATCTGGTTTCTTCTGGGATTGTCATGGCGACAACCACCTGGCAGCTGATTGGCCCCCGTGGATGTTTTGTGTGAAAGTCAATAGCGCCACCTGATATTTTTTATTGACGTAATATGACATAACGCAAACGCGGGAAAAACGCGGGTGGCAATGATTGGCATCGCACCTATCCCAAAAAGCGCGAATCCTTAACAAAGTTCCCGCCACTTTTTCGGAATGCATGCGCCCCTGAAACGGTTCAGTGGTCACAGTATAAGCCTTGTAGTAACATGCATCACAGACAACAAACATGATACATGTTGTTAATTTTTTACGTATCTTGAGATGGCCCTTGACATCTCCGTCTAGCCAACGTCGTCTGTCTGATGATGTTTGGCGCCTTTGTGATATAATTTGGTCCCTGAATTGTATCATGTCTGTGTAATATAGTTTCAAAACGCTTGGTGTAACAATTTCAATAAAATATAAAAGCTATTGGGTTCATGGCCTTACGGGACGACGTAACTGAAACTTGGCTTCTTCTGCCTAGTAACGGTTTTTGAGAAAACAAAATAACAAAATGCAATCAAAAATAACGACAAAACGTTTAAAAATGTCCGTAAGCCTTTATACTTTTATTGTGATTTTGTTCAAGCCAGAATTCTCCAAATAAAACTAACAGTGTTCTGAAATGCTACCGTAACCATCGGCTGTGCTTTGCACTGGAGTAGCTGTAATGACGTATAAGACCCGAAATATAATCGTAAGTCATTTCTTTTAACTTGGTGCCTATACCAGTGAGTTAAGGCGTTAGTACACAAACGCAGCAAAACAAAACAACAATAACAACAAAAAAACATTCATAGAAGTTCCAAACAAATATTGCGTAAAACTGTGCTAAGTCTTTTGACTTTTGAAACATTGCATAGGTCTTCTTGTTTGGAATTTGTTTTAAATACTGGATAAAAGTAGATTTGTGTTGACAGAAAGGGTGACGTTTTTCTTATACCGCTTTACGAAAAAAAGTAATAATAGTAGTAAAGTAAGAGAAGTAATTCGCAAAATATTTAAGGTTGGAGCGTAAACTCTTAGGACTGTCATTAACTACACGGGTGTCGGCCATAATATTTAACGAGCATTTTGGAATGAGAGCAAAAGTGTTGAGTACACATTCGCGTAAACATGTCAAATTATAGTTTGATACAGTCATGAAATTTAACTAAGGGCGCAGTTCCTGTCATTAGTTTCTCCAATTTGTTTTAGTTGAACCCGAAATTTTCAAATTAAGGTCCGGATCAGTTGCAGCTAAAATGGAGAATTTATCTTATGAAACTTCACTGCACAGGTTGATTTATTTATGTATTAGGAGAAATAGTTTCATTTTTAAAACAAACTGTCGTTTTACGGCTTGTCATGGGTATGGGAATTTTCATTGTGATGCTAGGAAGTTTTAAAACGACAGTACAACAACTTGACCTTTCCCAAACTGTGCTGAGAATTTGACTCCACCTTTAATTCATTTGAAAAAACTGATTTGCTGTTAATATCTTCTAGAAGTATTGTTCGTTGTGTGCTTCATCTTTGATGAGCAGTGTTTCATACGAAAGTGGCTGGTGTTTCGAAAGTAGAAGGAAAATATTTGGATTTTTTTGGTTGTAAAAAGATTTACCTGTTAAAAAAAAAATAACCGTAACAAGTTCAATGTTTGGAACTTGGCGTAAGTTTCTAATTTTGACTTGAAAACTACTTAGCTTGAAAAGAAAATTTTTAACATCGCAATAACATTCATCATTACGGAAATATGAGGGTCCGCTTGGCATCCAGCTTTATTTATTTATTTATTATTTTTTTTTCCTTTGTAACGATGTCTCAAGGAAATTACCACTTTCACTGACTTACGTAATCACTTTAATGATATGCCGTTATTAAACTGTCTAAAAAACACTGGTTTGGCTTCTATTATGTGGTTGGTCACCATTGAAGATTTTCTCGTTTCGATCCGCTAGCTGTTTAATGACGGGCCTAACGAGTCGACGTTTCAAGAAAGTTTTTGAAGTTTGTTAAGCCCTTTCACTGGAGGTTTTTCCGTTTTAAGGACAGTGCCTACTTTTGTTACTGCGCAAACGTTCTGCGCGTCTAGAGATACTCGGGTTCCCCATGGGTGGTGCCTACTAATACAGGGATACAAAACTTTTCGGAGAAAGCAGACCTAAGCAAGTGTTTTTGGTATCCAAAAAGAAAATTGGGAGTAACCATGTATTATTCAGAGATAATTAAGCTTCAATCTGGAAAAAATAACCATACATTGCTTTGTATGTTACTCTGTTTTAGAATAATTGTTGCTTCATTTTCTCTAAAAAATGCGTGGTTATTTCCAATTTTCTTCTTGGATTTCAATAGCCCTTGATAAGATCTGCTTTCCCCACATAGTCATAAACCACACAAAATACTTCCTTATTAGTAGGCACCGTCCTTAAGGCCAGTTTAAACAAGCCATTCTTGATGCAATTATTGTCGCGATTCACTGCAATTTCTTTCGTGTTCACAACGCAACCTCACATGGCATGTGTAAACCCATCTGCGATTTCAATGCGATTTGGGTGCAATTTCAGCGCGATATCTACCGTGATCTCTGCAATTTTTTTATCAAATCTGTTTTCTTTTTGTTTGGAATCCGCGGTTTTTGCAAAAGTTACGGGTTTTTTTGTGGAAAACGTCGCAAAGCTACACTAAGATTAGAGTATGCTCGAATGCTCGAACTTCCGACCGTATCGCACTACGATTGCAGCCAAATGACATCATCTCCAAGTCAAGACAGAACAAAAAAGAACAGAGAAAGTGCTGCTTGATACCATTCACGTGAATGCTCATAAGTCAGGCTTTCCCAACCATTGCGTTTCAAGTAAGGAAGAACCACAAGACATGACTAGAGGCTTGACTTTGAGAGTGAAAAGATTAACTGTTAGGAGTAAGGGAAAAATTCATAAAGTCAGCTGAGAAACGGTAACGTTTAGTCTTGACTACGATCCGAAGATCATTTTGCAATAACAACCACTTACGATCGCGGTAAGGATGGCAACAGCTGAACCCCCCACCCCACTCCCGTCATGTCAGTGTTGAGTCCAACCATTCCTACTGGGTAACATTCAGACAATTCTAAATAGTGTAAGTATAGTTTAGTATTCTTTTTAATTTGGTTCGCATATGTTCTGCCAAATCGAGGCCGGAAAAAGTGGAAGAGGTATAAAGTTATTTAAGTGTGAAATAAGTACTACGGCGATCAAGGGCCCTAATGAACTTACACGGGACTGATAGCTCTACCTTTCGAATAATATCCCAACAGAACTGAGCTGAACTGAATAACTTTATTTTAGCACGATAAATCAATCAGCAGGGCTGGTAGGGTCGTGTATTTAAACAAATAATTACAAATAATACTGTAAAAACACTAAAATATATTCACAATCCATAAAATCTGTATCTATGTAATTTTCAACTTCACGCAAATCTAAACTAAATTCGATTTAAAACATGCACAAACACGTGAAATCAAATTTGACAAATTTATTTTGGTGGCGCAGTCTCCGGTATCCGAAAATCCTGGGCCCAGTTGTTCAAAGCCCGATTAAGCTAATCCTGGGTTAACGTGAACTTTGATTCGAGTATATTTACTAATCCATAAGGATTCGTCCAAAAGATTTTTGTCCCTATGTCTTGCTTTAAATCATTATTAATGAGCTAGATGAAAACCTCGGTTAACTTTTCATCGTGGATTACGGTTAATCGGCTTTCGAACAACCCGACCCTGTTCAATATGCTTTTGGATCAGTGCTTTTAGGCCAAGACAATGAAAGTTCCTTAAGTCTTGGTTGCCCACCCGTTAAAGGTGGAAGTTTCATGAGCAATATCACAAAAACACTGATTTCTCTTATCGCAAAAGACAGTTGCCAAACTTCATGTAAAAAGTGAAATGGTTAGCGACAAAGGGATATGTAGGTGTGACAGTTCTGGTCTATATCAAAAATTTTGTAAGATAATTTATCTAAAGTAATCTTAAACAGGACTTGGCTTTAGGATACACTTTACTAAAGTACAGTACAACTAAAAAAAACTTCCCCAGAAGGACAATAGCGATCATTTGGCAGTGTAAAGTTATCAGTGCAAATCTTTATCATGGTTATCAAGAGCTAATGATAGACAAATTGTTTTGCCATAGTAACCACGAAAACAAAACAAAGAACGACTCACTATTTCGTAGTCATCAGTTCGTCGTCGATCCTCGTTTTACTAGCTTCCTCGAATTCTCATCGAGAACAAATTTGTGTAAATTGCGAATTCATTGCGCTTAAAATGAGCATTGAAATGATTCTGTCCTGTTCACTCTGTAAAGCACACTTTTTCTTTGTTTGTCTTCAAACAGGTAGCTTTGACAGGTTTAACAAGTCATTGACAATGCGATCACCTTGTAGTTGCCAAGGTAACTGCTCTCCATCATGTTCATAAGCAGGTCGTTGATTTGAGCGACCTGTTCATCTCAGACACTTTCTTGGAGATCACGAAACCGCCTCGTTTTCACCCGAGAGGCTTTCGCCCAGTGATTGGTTAACGAGACGTCATATCACTGTTCTGACTGACCATCCCACGAGGCGTGGCAAGCTTTGCTGAGAACATGAACTGTTTCATGTACGAATTTAGCGATCAATAACTCAGTTTTTGAAGTGGGAGTGCCAGTAGAGTACTTAAAAAGGATGACAAGAAATTTTCAGCTCTGATTTGGCTTTGTTTCGCATCTTACAGTCTCTGAAGAAAATATAACCGAGGAAATTAAACCCTTGGAACTTTATAATGAGGAATGCGCATATAGAAAACCTTTCAGGTAAGTCCCTGGCGAGATGTATAGAAGTTTGTTGAAATGAGATGGAATTTTCTAGATAATTTCCTCGATTATTTCTTTCCTTCAGTTGATATAAAAAGCATTTTCCTTATTTCAACGTCTGTTGAACATCTCTGTCGTTATCAGTAATTTTCGCTGTGAATCAGTCTGACTTAACGATTAACGAGTCACTGAAATAACTTAACTAGCATAAATCTCCATTCTATCGCTGGTGAGAAAGCTAAATTTACCGTTCTGTTTTATCACTGAATTTTGAATCTTTTCTATTTATTTTATGATTTTGCCTCACAAAATGTATTAATGTTTAACTTGATTGCATTAGTTTTTTTAGGACAAAACATGAACAGGAAGGCTTTGGATGACAGTGAAAAAGAAAATGACACCAAAGCCCGGGCGCAGACCTAGCACCCATGACTTTGAAAACACATATTTTGTGGGTAGATGAAAATGGGAAGGAATGGCTCGCTTCTTTCTTGGAAAGAGAACTGACATGTTTTGTGGATACTGAAACAAGGACATAAAAGCAGAAGTACACGAATTACTTCCGCTAGTCATTGACATTCTGAGAAGGAAAAGTAGTCTAAAGGCAGAGCCCCTATTCACATGTATGAACAACAACAGCCATAAAACGGCACTATCAATAACATTCAGTCGAGGTAAGTCTGAAAACTGAACTGAAAGCGTAAAGCGCAGATTACACGCGTAATAACATATTGTTATCTAAGAGTTAAAAGATAAACTTACTATTTGCAAACTGCCATCCTAGAGGGAAAGTAAAGTTTACATATTGCTCACAAGCCCAGCGTAGAATATGGAAGGTAGTTATTCGCGCAGTTATCAGTTAACGTCTCCCTTCTTCCTTTAGTAACTTCTTCGTAACTAGTCAACAAGTACACAGCTACGCAGCCTGGCATGTCTGTAATTACAGACTGCATTGCTTTGCATACAACCATTTAATTCTTTTGGAAGTTGCTTTAAATAAAAGTCCAAATCCGGGGTTCAAATAAGTCATTTATTCTTAAGCCCTCTTTATACCAGTTATACATATTTTTTTTTCACATGAGGTATCATTTATCTAGAATACGTTTTATAGTTAAACTAGAACCCTGGACCCAGTTCTTATATAGTACCTGGGATTAGTGTGATTTAACCCGATTTCCCTCTTCAGTCTCGACTCAGAATTTTCTTTAACTTTAGCTTAAAGTTAGCTTTTAAGAACACTTTTATGTAGCAAGATGAAAACTTCAGTTAATTTTAAATCATGCATTAGGATTAATCGCCCTTCGAACTACCGGGCCCTGTGAGTAATCTAATCCTCAAATGCCTCTTTATTCTTACTTCCTGGGGTTAATTTCATAGCAAATCAGTTGAATGGAATATCACGAACTTTCGTCCCTTACAGTACTTTAATTTTTACTTTTTCGCAGTTGATAAAATTTAATGCAGCAGAATCTTCCTTGTTGGTGCTTAGCATGGTTAAATAATCCATGCGATACCAATAAGACTCAATAGACTCTTTTTTTTTCTTTTTTTCCCTTTCACTTCAGGTAACAACCTTTCATAAATGTGCGACATAAAGGACAGTAATATCAACTGACAGACGGGTGATGCGACGACCAAACTGGAATCCGACTGCAAACACTTACCCAGCGACAAAACCATGACATAGGCTTTGAGTGACTGATTTAGTCCTTACAAAAACTTGACTTGACAGTAAACGACTGATTCAAAGACAAAACGACAACTGCAGATGGTTAACACACGGCTAGCGCTGACGAAACAGTACAGGTTAACATGGAAACTGAGGAAACGCAGATACGTATTATACTATAAATGTAGTCACTATATCTTGTATCCCCCAAAGGTTGTCTTCCGTGACTAACGATGTCCTTTAAAGTTGCTTTTTTTTTTTTTGCAATTGTGACGTCACAAACTTGCGTATGCCGTGTAATGAATGTTTTTTCTTTGTAACCATAACACATTCACAAACACGTTTGTCCTCTTTAATGTTTGCTATGCAGTTTGCAATTGAGTTGTCGCAGTGTGTTGTTGTGGCTTATTAAACAAAAGTGTGTACTGTATAAATGTTTACGCCTAATGTTTGTTAGTATTGAGAACATGTGTGTTCTGTATGAGCATTTAGCTCCCAGGTTGTGGTTTGTAATTGCGTCGTTACGAACTTATGTGTGCTGTAAATGTTTGTGCTGTATCAATGCCAGTGTATTTGTATATATGTCGTCAAAAAACTGTGTGTATAAACGTTTTTCTTTTGGTTTGCAATTGTGTTTTCCCAAATATGTGCGTACTTAGCAACGTTTGCTGGTTTTTGCATTTGTGTCGTCAAAAAATTGTGTGTGTTGTTAAAATTATTAAACGTGTTTACCGTATTTACTCGAATAAGCGCCTCCCCCGAATAAGCGCCGCCCTCGATTAAGCGCCGCACACGGAGCTAAATGGTTAATAAGCGCCGCCCTCGAATAAGCGCCGCAGCTCTGGTGCGGCGCTTATTCGAGTATTTCCATAACATGATAAAAATACACTGTAATCGCTGCAATGCGGTTCTAAGCCAGCAATGGGAATTTATTTTCATCAATAGTAATGTTTTTCAGTTCGAAGTGAGTATATCTTGATGCTCTTTCATTCAGCTCTCTCTTCAAAATTTTCGCGTTCTTCAGGTCTTGCGTCAAGGCTGTAAATTTCGCCGGTACAACAAGCCCAACCTCCCTCTTTCTCTTCCCTGTCACTGTTGCAGTAAGGAGATTGTCAGCGTTTGCTTGTAAGAAGAAGGTCAGCAAACGCGATAGCTCGATCGGTACATGGCCAGCAAGAGTATTTTCAGAGTCTGGTCGTTCATGTGTCACGTACACGCCGATTGCGTTAGTGTCGTATTCTTTGGCTTCGGCCCTTTTATCTTCTTCACAGTGTAATACTTGGTTGATTTCCGGTTTCCACGACTGTTTATACACATGGTGTCCTCTGATGACTGTCTCGAAAGATACTCTGTAATACATCTTGTATTGAACTGGCGAGGCTCTTGCCATTTTTACAATGTTTCTTAGGGTGAAATATTATTCTGCTAAGCGCCCAAATCGGACACTGCAAAGCACCAGAGAAACCCTGTTGACATCGTTTTTAAAATCCAACCAACCACGGCAAGCCACATACGTCCAGGAAATTTGACCCATGACTGTTAAAATATTAACTTACCACACACCGAATGGTATTTGACTGTCGAGCGTGCTTGGTGGAGAGAATGTCAGACACGAATACGGAGGCAATTTCCCACAAGGGGAAAACTTTGAAGAAATACAATCTATCATTCAAGAAAGAAGTCATTGCTTATGCTGAAATTAATGGTAATCGACCTGCTTCCAGGCGATTCTCAGTTGATGAAAGGAGAATACGGGAATGGCGAGCTACCAAGAGTAATATCGAAGGTCTGCTTGGGACGACCACCAAAGCAAAGCAAAGAAGCAGACTAGGTGGAGGTGGGAGAAAACCTTTAAGCGCAAAACTTGAAGACGTCATGCTAGAATGGATAGAAAGTAGGCGTTCTCGAGGGTTAAGAGTGTCATGTAAGCTCATAATGAAGAAAGCAGAGATAACGCATCGCGATATGACGGAAAACAACCTTGTGGACGGCGGTGACTTCAAAGCTTCCAGAGGATGGCTATGCAGATTTATGAAGCGAAACGGGTTGTCACTGAGAAGAAAAACCTCCATCGCCCAGCAAGATCCAGAAAGAATGGTAGCTAAACTTGTATCGTATGTAATCCAGGTTAGAAGGCTACAAGAGAAATACAAGTACAGACCTTCTGACATAATAGCAATGGATGAAACCCCAGTTTGGTGTGATATGATTTCGGAAACAACTGTTGACACAGCAGGAAAGAAAACTATTACTCTGAAATCGACCGGTCACGAGAAATCACGAGTATCGGTTTGTCTAGCCGCAAAGGCTGACGGAACTAAACTGAAACCTATGGTGGTTTTTAAGGGGGGGGGGGGGGGGGGGGAAGCGAGAAGTTGCGGCTTTGAAACAAGAATTTCAAAATCGCGCAGTTGTTGCAACTTCTGCGAACGGATGGATGGATGCTGAGCTAACCCAAGTCTGGGTTGACTCTGTTGTTGGAGCATTTGCATTTAATCGAAGGCTGTTAGCCTGGGATTCCTACGAATGTCACATGGAGGACAAAATCACCGAGTCATTGAATTCTAAGAAAGTTGACCGTGTAATTGTGCCTGGTGGCTGCACAAAGTACATCCAGGCACCAGATGTCAGTTGGAATAAGCCTTTCAAGGCAGCGTGTACCGAAAAATACGATGAATGGCTGGGAACTGTGGGAATTTACGAAGAAACGGCTGCTGGAAACTTGAAGACTCCACCGAGGAGGGCCATTCTACAGTGGATTCTTGATGCATGGGCCGAGCTACCAACAGAGGTCATCAAGCATTCTTTCCGAAGCTGTGCTTTAAACCTCCCTGTTGACGGTTCATGCGACGATGTTATTCATTGTTTCAAAGACGGCCAGCCATGTAGCACTGGAAAAGCTATGCTTCGCTCACAGCTTGAGATCTTGAATGAGCCAGCCAATGCCAATCCTTTTGAGACTACAGATTCTGATGTAGAGGAAGCGTACCCACCCCCGTTGGAGCTTCTAGACTCTGACGAAGAGGGGAATAGTCTCTCTCCTCCGCAGAGGTTCAATGGGGCGTTATTTGTATCCGCTGAACGAAGTGAGTGCAGGCGCAAAAGCTGAGAGGGTTGACTTGGCGGCGAACCTCTGCCAGAAGCATGTCGTTTTCTTGTACATCCTTGTCGTTTTCTTGTACATTGATAGATTTCTCGGTCATCTCTAAATTTGACAGTTTCATTCTTGGCGGAAGTCAGCATTTACTTTGTCTCTACAGTTTGCGGTCGTTAATTTTAAGGTGAGATTTCACAATTTCTAGGAAAAAGCAAACCCCCCTTGAAACCCGTGGAGAGTGGACTTAGTACATTTCGCTTCGTGAAAGTCAACAATAGTCACGAACAAATAATTGCTTTTTTCTGGGCTCGAAAGGCCTTTTAGCCTTTTATAACCTTATTTTAAAGACAGTTGTTTCATCACAGTACATAACAAGCTTCCCGTGAGAACTACATGCTAATTAAATCACCGAAAGATCATTATAACTTCTTCCGATTAAACTTGTTTACAAGATAAAAATATCAAGTTTGGTCGTTTCGGAGTACAGAAAAAAAGATACGCTTTAATTAAAACATTAAGCTTACTTGCTCTAGTCTCTTTTAAGACCGAATCGACAGTTTTTGTTTGGTCTCAGCTGGCAGACGTTTCCTCAATAAATCATTTCTTTGCATGCACTCTTTTATCTCCACACGATCGCCGCTCGTGTAACTTGAATTTCATTCTTGTAGTGATGATTCAAGGCATCACAGCAAAATAAAAGCGTTTTCTAAACAGTCATCATGAGATAAACAAACTTTCCCCGATTTCTAAGCATGTTTTCTAAGTTTTCGTGAGTAAATCTCCCACATCGCGCAACATGACAATTTCACAAACACCCGCCATTTTCATGACATAAGTACGCACACCACCCTAGTTACAAAATGACTCCCCCGGATCGCAGCCATATTGGGCGTGGTTTCTGGCAGAGGCTTCCATGGAATTTTACGCCTGCACTCCCTTTTCTCAGCGGAGCCTCTGCGGAGGAGAGAGGGGAATAGTGACATCGAAGTCGATTGAAGATACCGGGTATCAGTAGATTCAGAAGAAAACGTCGGATAACGACGTGACTACAGGACGTTTAAGTTTGTTGTGTTAGTAAAACTGCTTGAGGGCAACTGAACTACTTTTAAATGCACAGACTAAGATAAAGTGCATCCTGTCTTAGATCTTGTGAACTTTAAGCAACAGTCAGGACATTCACTTGATGTCGGAAATGAAGTAAATTAATTTCTACAATCAAAATGTTTTGTCTTTGTGGTATGAGCCTTTTAAATAAGCGCCGCCCTCGAATAAGCGCCGCCCTCGAATAAGCGCCGCAGAGACACGAAAAATTAAATAAGCGCCGCGGCGCTTATTCGAGTAAATACGGTAATTTGCTAAACGTGTGCTAGATGTCCGTTCTCTAGACATGTTTGATGCAGACGTTTATGTACTAGTTGTGTTGTCGTAACCATGTGTGCTGTTTAACTATCTGGTTTGCAGTTGTGTCGTTACAAACATGAATACCCCTTACAAATGTCTGTGGTTTGGTTACAAAATGGTGTATGTGTGCTGTATAAATGTTTGTTTGGTTTGTAATTCTGTCGTGATAGAAGAAATGTTTGTTTGGTTTAAAATTCTGCCACCACAAATTGTGAGTCCTATGCAAATGTTTGTTTAATTTGTAGTTGTGTATCTTGGGTAAATGTTTGTTTGGTTTATAATTCTGTCGTCACAAACATGAGTTCTGTGTAAACGTTTGGTAAATTTGTATTTGTGCAGTCAAAAACGTTTGTGTTCCGCATTAATGTTTGGTTTGCAATTCGGGACTGAAATAAATGTTGTTTGTTTTGTTAATAATTTCCATCATGGACTTGTTTCCAGAGCAAATGTTTTCTTAATTTGTGGTTGTGTCGTCACAATTAAGTGTCTTGTGTAAGTGTTTATTTAGTAATATAATTCTGTCGTCACAAACCGTCAGTCCTGTCCAAACGTTTTCTCAATTTGTGTTTGTGTCGTCACAATTAAGTGTCCTGTGTAAGTGTTTGTTTGGTAATATAATTCTGTCATCACAAACCGTGTGTCCTGTGTAAACGTTTCCTTTGATTTGTAGTTGTGTCGACACAATTAAGTGTCCTGTGTAAGTGTTAAGTGTTTGTTTGGTTTATAACTCTGTCGTCACAAACCGTGTGTCCTGTGTAAACGTTTCCTTGATTTGTGGCTGTATTGTCACAATCAAGTGTCCTGTGTAAGTGTTAAGTGTTTGTTTGGTTTATAACTCTGTCGTCACAAACCGTGTGTCCTGTGTAAACGTTTCCTTGATTTGTGGCTGTTTCGTCACAATCAAGTGTCCTGTGTAAGTGTTTGTTTGGTTTATAATTCTTTCGTCTCAAACCGTGTGTCCTAGCTGTGCAAACATTTTCATAATGTGGTTGTGTCGTCACAAACATTTCTGTCCTATGTAAACGTTTTCTTTTAATTTTTGGTTGTGTCGTTACAAACATGTGTCCTGTGTTAGTATGTGATGACACTACATGTGTGGCCTGTGCAAGTGTTTGTTTAACTAATTTGTGGTTATGTCGTCACAAACATGTGTCCTTTGTTAGTTTGTCATGACAAAACATGTGTGTCCTGTGCAAGTGTTTGTTTAACTAATTTGTGGTTGTGTCGTCACAAACACGTGTCCTGTGTTAGTTTGTCATGCCAACCATGTGTGTCCGGTGTGTCCTGTGCAAGTGTTTGTTTAACTAATTTGTGGTTGTGTCGACACAAACATGTGTTCTGTGTTAGTTTGTCACGACAAAACATGTGTGTCCTGTGCAAGTGTTTGTTTAACTAATTTGTGGCTGTGTCGTCACAAACATGTGTTCTGTGTTAGTTTGTCATGCCAACCATGTGTGTCCTGTGCAAGTGTTTGTTTAACTTATTTGTGGTTGTGTCGTCACAAACGTGTGTTCTGTCTTAGTTTGTCACGCCAACCATGTGTGTCCTGTGCAAGTGTTTGTTTAACTAATTTGTGGTTGTGTCGTCACAAACATGTGTCCAGTGTTAGTTTGTCATGGCAAAACATGTGTGTCCCGTGCAAGTGTTTGTTTTACTAATTTGTGGTTGTGTCGTCACAAACATGTGTTCTGTGTTAGTTTGTCATGGCAACCATGTGTGTCCTGTGCAAGTGTTTGTTTAACTAAATTGTGGTTGTGTCGTCACAAACATGTGCTCTGTGTTAGTTTGTCATGCCAACCATGTGTGTCCTTTGCAAGTGTTTGTTTAACTAATTTGTGGTTGTGTCGTCACAAACATGTGTCCAGTGTTAGTTTGTCATGGCAAAACATGTGTGTCCCGTGCAAGTGTTTGTTTTACTAATTTGTGGTTGTGTCATCACAAACATGTGTTCTGTGTTAGTTTGTCATGGCAACCATGTGTGTCCTGTGCAAGTGTTTGTTTAACTAAATTGTGGTTGTGTCGTCACAAACATGTGCTCTGTGTTAGTTTGTCATGCCAACCATGTGTGTCCTTTGCAAGTGTTTGTTTAACTAATTTGTGGTTGTGTCGTCACAAACATGTGTCCAGTGTTAGTTTGTCATGGCAAAACATGTGTGTCCCGTGCAAGTGTTTGTTTTACTAATTTGTGGTTGTGTCGTCACAAACATGTGTTCTGTGTTAGTTTGTCATGGCAACCATGTGTGTCCTGAGCAAGTGTTTGTTTAACTAATTTGTGGTTGTGTCGTCACAAACAAATGTCCAGTGTTAGTTTGTCATGACAAAACATGTGTGTCCAGTGCAAGTGTTTGTTTAACTAATTTTTGGTTGTGTTTCCACAAAGATGTGTCTTGTGTTAGTTTATCATGACAAAACATGTGTGTCCTTTGCAGGTGTTTGTTTAACTAATTTTTGGTTGTGTCGCCACCACAAACATGTGTCCAGTGTTAGTCTGTCATGACAAAACATGTGTGTCCTGTGCAAGTGTTTGTTTAACTAATTTGTGGTTGTGTCTTCACAAACATGTGTTCTGTGTTAGTTTGTCATGCCAACCATGTGTGTCCTGTGCAAGTGTTTGTTTAACTAATTTGTGGTTGTGTCGTCACAAACATGTGTCCAGTGTTAGTTTGTCATGACAAAACATGTGTGTCCTGTGCAAGTTTTTGTTTAACTAATTTGTGGTTGTGTCGTCACAAACATGTGTCCAGTGTTAGTTTGTCATGACAAAACATGTGTGTCCTGTGCAAGTGTTTGTTTAACTTATTTGTGGTTGTGTCGTCACAAACATGTGTTCTGTGTTAGTTTGTCATGACAAAACATGTGTGGCCTGTGCAAGTCTTTGTTTAACTATGTGTTCTGTATAAGTTCTGTTTGGCTTGTGATTCCGCCCTGATAACAGTTATAAATGTTTGTTTGGTTTGTAAATCTGTCATGACTCAAATAAATGTCTGTTTTGTTTGTTAATAATTGTTTTCATAGACGTGTGTCCTGTACAAATGCCCCGTTACCCGTCTTCGTTATATCGGAGTCTCACTGTAGTTGTGTCGTTAGAAACCTGTGTGTCTTGTAAAAACGTCTGTTTGGTTTAGACTTATGCCATCAAACATGCGTGTGCTGTATAATGCTTGTTTGGTATGTAATTGTGTTTTCAGTACGTTCATGTTCTGTATGTTCTTGTTTGTTTCATTTGTAGTTGCGTGTGTGCCTGTAACTGTGTCGTCACAAGATTTTGTGTGCTCAGTATAAATGTTTGCGGTTTGTTATGTACCTTATTCGTACTAATTTTCGCGAGGCTTTAATTTCGCGATTTGTAAAAAATCGCGAAATTAAAGACTCGCTAAAATTAGGATACGCGAAAATTAAACACGCGAAATTTAATACACTTCTATAATTGCTTTAATCAATGATTAACTGCGTTTTAGCTACATGGTAATTGTCAAGAATCTATTTATCTTCTACTTCAGCACTTTCTTCATCCGAATCACTCATTTCTTCTTCTTGTACATGTAGCTCTTTCAAAACATCTTTCGTGCAGTCATCGAACTGTGTGGCATAGGTATTTAAAATCATATTTTTACAATTGACTTTTATTTCAAAGTACAATATTGCAGTAGCATTTGATTGATTTGCAGTATTTGTTTGATTTGTCTGATTATCAATGCTATTTCTATTACGTAATTGCAAATCATGATTGTAAATCAATCGTTATTTAAGTGACCATTCAATAAAAAACAGTTTTCTTAGTCTGTCTTTTGTCAATTTTCGCGAAATTAAATGCCCTAATTTTATCATTTTTTGCAAAATCGCCAAAATTAATGCTCGCGAAATATTCGTGTCCCAAATTCGCGAAATTAAGTGCCCGCGAAAATTAGTACGAATATGGTAATTCTGTTGTCCTAAAAATGTGTGGTTGCATAAATGTCTGTTTAATTCGTAATTGTGTTGTTTGTTTATTTGTGTGTTTTAATCATTAATTATGACGTCGTAATTGTGTTTTAAAGCTTGCACGCGCGATATAACTGGTTTGTACTTGTGTTGTGAAACGGTTTTGTGTTTGATTTGTAATTTTGTTGTGCAACGTAAACGACCAATAATGATGTTAAATGGTTTGCAGTTGCGCTGTGACAAACATTTGTCTCCTATGAATCAAAGTTTTATTGGCTTGTCAAGTCCTGGACAAGGGGTAGAAAATTTCTTTAAGGGGATGGGCTCACTGCGAACGATGAATATTGCATTCATGACATTGTAAAACCGTGTGCCAAAACATTAATGTTGAACACAATTTCGTGGTGAACACGTCGCGCATTCTAAATGACCTAATTGAAAACTGTAGTTCAGTCTTGGCCTTAAATCTTGGATTAAAATCGCTTTCATTAGCATATTAAGGACGGTGCCTACTATTGTTACTGCGCATACGTTCTGCGCATCTTGAGATACTCGGGTTTCCTATCGGTGTTGCCTGCTAATACAGGAATATTTTGCGCGTTTTAAAACTATGCGGAGAAAGCAGAACTTAGCAAACGCTTTTGGTATCTCGAAAGAAAATTGGGGGTAACCATGCATTTTTCAGAGATAATTAAGCTTCAATTTAGGAAAAAAATCCCATACATTGCTTCATATTTTGGCGTTTTTTAGAGATATCATTGCTTAATGATCTCTGAAAAATGCGTGGTTACCCCCAATTTTCGTTTTGGATTCCAATAGGCCTTCCTAAGATCTGCTTTTCCCGCATAGTCATAAACCGCACAAAAATACTTCGATATTAGTAGGCACCGTCCTTAATGTTGGCCGATTCAAACTATGTTTTAAACAGTAGACATCATCTACTTTACCTACGCCTTCCCTTTCCTGTTGCATTTAGTTGCCTTTGTAAGCTTGTAATTTTTTGTTCGGAAAAACGTGTGATAAAAATGGGTGAGGTTTGTAATTGGATCGTCTTAGCGTATTACATTCAAATGATCACTCTTAAGATTTTATCCAAGCAGGATAACAACCGGCATCTAAGGAACGTACCCCTTAACAGTTTCCAAGTGATCGGTCATGCATAATGTTTCATCCACAGACTTAAAAGCTAGAACTTTCTTGTACAGTATGACAAAAAAATACGAGGATGTTCTCTTGAGTATAAAAACCACCACCACCGGGAAGTACTTCTTAGCAGTTTTCAATTGAATGGTGAATCATTCGTGGGATTTCATCTATAGATTGAATAAATAAATAAATAAATAAATAAATAAATAAATAAATAAATAAATAAATAAATAAATAAATAAATTAATTAATTAATTAATTAATAAAAAAGAGGCATGGTTTGACTTAATATTAACTCTGGGAGTGAATAGACTATTGGCCAATCTTAATACATGATGTAACAAATTCATTTCTTGCTGTGTGCGTATTTTCCTTGTAGAGGTCTATATAGATCTTGACTTTCTTAACTTATTGACTATTTATGACCAATTCCTTTGTAGGTTTTAAAAAAAGAAGATTTCCTCTCAAGGTTCTTCGCTGGATATCCCTATCTCCACGATTTTTTATATTATAATACCATGTAAACTAGAATTGTAACTGATGTATGGTGCCAAGCAACTTGTTGTTATGGATTAAGCAACTTTGTAAATAACGCCATGCGTGTAAATGTAAAATTAATACAAAGAGACTTGTACCAGTATTTAACGAAACGTTTTCATAAGGAAACTTGTCATGGTGCATTGTTTTCTTTTGCACTGGAGGTAGAGAACAATTGCAAAATTCTACTGTAGCTCAAATGTGATTATTGAACGCAAATGCCTTATTATTATTATTATTATTATTATTATTATTATTATTATTATTTATAAAAAAAAAACAGAATACTGACTGAGAAAACCTGCCATCCAGTAACTAAGGAATAGATGTTTAAGTTGATGGTCCAGGTCAATCCTTTCTGTCTTTCTAGGGGTTATTTTAATACCTGAATTTAATTCTTAATCTGAGGATAACGCAGATGATTTCAATCATTAAGTGGAGTTATTGTTTCTTTAAAATCAATACAGTAGTAAAGAACCCCTCAAGTTTAAATTTGAACTCTTAAAAAAGTAACTGCCCCGACAGGAGATAACTCCACTTCATAACCTCTAAAAAATCATGTGTCTCCTGAGTTTCTGGTGGCTTTTAAATGAAAGTAAGATTGATCCTACAACCACTATAGTATCAACTCCCTGTTTATCCTCCTCTTTGTTGTTCTCAACTAAATTAAACATAACGTTGCTCACTGATAGATTGATAGATCACATTGTGCATTGTGTCTACTGTGTCTTACGAAAGGTTTGTGTGTGGTATTTTCAAAAATCGTGTCATTTTCAGACTTACTTAAGAGTCAGAAGATTGCATGATTGTTCATTATAAAGGGTTTTTTGGTAAGACTTGTGTTAGTTCCTCCTCGCCTTTTTTATTTCTCTCCATTGTGCGCTACATCCCGTCTTCCATACACACAATGCAAAGACACGACTTGACTACGTGTAACAAACTGAAATGTAATGCATTGCACCGAGGTGCAAGATAAGTTTTACAAAACTCTCTCGCCAGCTGTCAGGAATATTAACATTTGGTTGGTGTTCTGCTAGTAACAAAGGACTAAGACTCGAAACGCGACAAGGTTAATTCACAGCTCTTGAACTTGAAAATAAACACGTTGCTCCTATATACTTGTATACTTTCCAACCAATATTTAGAAAGAGAAGCCCTTATCCATTTGAAACAAATTCAAGCGCGTGGATAATGACCCCCCCCTAGCATGCAATTTTTTCCACATGCCCCCCCCCCCCAAGCAGAAACTATTTTTTTCTGATGACCCCCCCCCCCCCCTCCCGCCCAACCAGAAACAAATCATACTCCTAACTTTAACAAAACGCTTATGTACTGTTTATATCAAAGATAAACGTAATTGTTACTGTGATTTCTTTACAGTACTATTAACAAGTTACCGTTCTCTACTTAGGTAAAGATTTCTCTTGTTTAAAAAAACGTTTTATAGATAGCAACACGTTTACGGCAACGACAAACCCTAAATTTCCATTTAGATTCTCAAAGAAACTATAAAAATTAATCAAGCAAATGGTTAACGTGAAATTACTCCCCTTCGAGTAGAAACAATTAATACACGTACAGATCTGACTAACAAAATACGGATCGAAGCATACCAATCAACCAATCAGTCATACACCAAGCTGGTAAACTGTATCATTCTCGGGTGTACGCCTTCGAACAAATTGACTATCTCGTCAAAATTGACAGGAATATCATATTTGATATGCATTAGAACCAGGGCAGACATTCTACTCTCTCGCATGGTACACCTCATGTAGTTGTTCAACCTCCTCATTAAGTGCTTTTTCTTCCGCCATTACTGATCTGTAAAGGGGGTTCGTTCGAACCCCTCGAACCCCCCCCCCCCCCCCTCCTACGCGTCTGGATATTAAAGTACTGCTATTAAAAATGACAGTTACAAGCTTTTCTGAAGATGGCTTACAACTCAGATTTACCGTCAACTGAAGTCACCAACAACAGTTCTATTATTAAAACTAATCTGGATGTTCACACTAGGCATACTACTGAGTCTACTGATACTCCTGGGTTCAAATAATTTACTAATCAACAGTCTTTATAAGAGTGAGCACTATTAAAAAGAACATTAAACAATCTATTGATATAGTTCAGAGTACAACCACTTTGTAGAAAACTACTCCCCCAAGGATGATTCAATAGTGAGACTGAACGTTTTTATATTAATTTGAACTTGTACAAACATAGGTGTCTACTTCAGTTTATATTCATTATTGCTTTTCCAACAGATATGCTTCATTTCCTCAGTTGTTGTTAATATAAAATGCAGATTTCGACCTCAGTATATAAAACAAATTAAAAGTGGTTAGGAAAATCGCATTAAATAAAATTGAAATAATATTCAATTTTTTCATCTGTTTCTGTGTTGAGCCACTTTCAATTTCCCCTTCTAGCCAATTATTGCTGGTGACCCCCCCCCTCTTTCACTCATTTGTTTTTGGTAGCCCCCCCCTTTAGTGCCATTTTTTTTCTCGTGGCCCCCCCCTAAATCCCACCAGCCCCCCCCCCCCCATGCTCATAAAAAATGAACGGTCCCCAATCAGGGTTGGATATACGTTGTAGTTTCAGTATAGAGTGCAATGTTCATCGCACGTGCTTTTATCATCAATGACTCGTTTTAATTAATTTGGTAAGATAACTGAGAAAAAAAATAACTAAAGCGACCGATTTATCGAACACTGTGTGCAGTTGATAAGGTCGCAACATTTGCTTGTGCCTTGTGGTTTCTCCGATCCCTAAATCTACGTTATGATATTATTATTATTACTAGTAACCATCAAAGAATGGGTAGGTGCGTTCGATCGGCGTTTTTTCGTCGAGGATGGTTTTGTATTGTTTTCTTGGAAGAAATGGCACGTTAATGCAGAGAGAAGTTGATCGATCTTCCGAAAAAAGCAGCGCAGTTGACACATCATGATCACGATCACAACTCGGTATCGATGGCGCGGCGAATTGCCGCGTCTGTTTTGTTGAAAACACAGCACTACACAGCTTTCTGCTGTTTTGATAAGTAGCTTTAGTCATATTTGCTAATGATTGTTCGAACAAATCAATACAACTTACTTATCTCGATGAAAAGACCGAACAGCGATGATGAAAAGCTGCAAACAGCGAAAATCACATGGAGTGCACTCATTATCTGTGCCTTCATTTATACCGTGCCAACAGTGACGGCTGCACAATGTCGAAGCTTGTCGTGTGAGATCGAGGCCAAGTGTGCCAGTCACAACAAAATGGAGCCCAACTCTCCTGAAATCGCATGGCATCCGTGGGACATCATAAAACCCGAAAGGCCCGATTTGAAACAACTCGAATAGTATGCGGTCTCCTGATTGTGGATCGCAATAATTATTATTATTATTATGATTATTATTATTATTATGATACTGATTATGATTATTATTATGATTATGATTATTATTATGATTATTATTATTATTATTATTATTATTATTATTATTATTATTATTATTATCATTATTATCATTATTGTTGCATAATTACCATACTGATCGTTTCGACAATTTCAAATTAATTTAAAAGTTGGTTTCGACTTGGAAGGGTTTGAAGGCATTTAAGGTGTCCCAAACCTATTAATTGGCGCGTGGTAACATTTTTGAGTCACGGTCTTTCGTAACAAAGATTTAAACGATTTCTTTTATTTTTAGCATCCTCAATATAAAATTGTCTGAATTTTACGACAATGCTATTTGCTTTTTTAAAAGTGTAAAAATGTCTGAGCTATCAGGTTATTTTTTAAAACCTTATCTTTACAAACAAATGCCCATAATTTTGAAACCCGAGGACAGATGGTTTTCCTTTCTTCATCAAAATAACCTGAGAGCTCTGAAGTTTCATATCTGCAACCACCATTTTGTGTAGCGAGTTGCGTGATCACGATTTTCTGAAACTTGTATCTATGAAACTCCAGAGCTCTAAGGCTTATTTGATGACGAAAGGAAAAACCTGTCGGCGGGTTTCAAAATTCTGGGCATTTGTTTGTAAAAATGAGGTTTTAAAGGTAACCTGCTATCTCAGACATTGTTACACTTGCAAAAAAAAAAAAAAACCACAAGTAACTTTGTCGTAAAATTTAGACAGTTTCCATTTATCTGCTAACCCCCTCCCTCCCCCCACCTCCCCCCAAAAAGAAAAAGTTAAATGTTTATTACGAACAACGAGTGACTCAAAAATGTAAGCAACGCGCCAAATGCAATTAGTAGGTTCGGGGTACTTTCAGTTTTCGGACGAGTTTAATAACAGAGAGAGAGAGAGAGATCGCGTAGAGCATTCTAAACCTTAAGACCCGAATACAGAATTAGTAAATAGTTCAAAATAACTGCAAGAAGAAGGACATTCAGTTGATCTTACCACATCGTTAAAAAAAATATAGTTGCAAGAGCGAATAATGTTTGAAAAGAAGGATGGCGGCATACTAATGTTTTCCCGGACTTTATTTCTTTTTCGTATTCGATTTCTCTTTATTTTGAAAGCTTCAATCTCTTTGCATGGGAACAGAAGTAAAATAGTGTCAAACCTAAACGCAATTCGATCCTATTTAAAGTTTAATATAACTAATTACACGTCTCTTTCTCTCGAGCGTGGGATGATTTACTTGGGCTTTACCAGCTTTTAACACTTTTATATCACAACCTTGTGAATTTGAGACCTATTGTCTTCATATTTAGAAGCATTGGTATGTTACTAAGCGACCATTGAACGACTAAACTTTACTGATAAAGAAGCTTACCTTTATCTCAAGTTAAAATTGAAAAACAAAATACCGTAAAACGTTAAGTAAGGAAGGGACTAAAACACAACCATCTACATTCCCTGGCGTTCATCAATTATCCTGGGCAATCACAGTTAGCTAGAGGTACCCTCGCCGGTCTGCTGGTGTTTCTGGTCATAAATGCAACATACAGAAGTTGAAAGAATTGGGATGTACATTGTTTCTTTTCTTCTGTTGACTGGATTATTATTGCTTTTTAGTTCTGGTAAGTAGTAGTTGTTACAGTTCAAGCTTTAAGTTAAGGAAGAAGCCCTCTCGAGGTTTTCTTTCTTTTTTAACTATTAGTGTTCTTGTCCGCATTTTACCACCGAGAATAAAGTGACAATAAAGAGTCAGTTATTGATGGTCCGCGTAAGTGGCGCGCTTGATCATGAGTTGTTTTCTTTGTTGAACACATTTTCTGTATTACTGAATAGTTGCAGATTATATAACGTACTAAACAGTAGTCAAGAGCTCTTTTATTCCGGTTCTGTTTTGGTGTTAATGGAGAGGGTTTACGATTATTTAATACTGCCTCGGGTTAAGCTCTATCTGTATTTTTTTTTTTTTTTGCTAAAGTAGCCTTGTTGAATACAGTGTCTTCAGCATGATACACGAAAAGCGCATTAAATTTTATAGGATGACTGAACAAGACACTGAACAGTAGGCAATAGATGTCTGCCATCACTGGCAAAATAAAGTCTGAAAATGTTACTTCATTAAATATGCCTCTTAGCAAGATTGGTAAATTGCTGTTACGGTGTGATTAGAAACCTGAAGAGAACCTCTTCCCTAATGTATTTTGTGGTAATTCTTAGTGCAACGTTTGCCCAATGTGTTCCATAACATTACTGGTGTTAAGATCTATTTTTTCAAATTTCATATCAAAAAATTGAATCTCTGTTGGGGAAGTAGTTGTTATGATATCTCTTGTTTGATACCAACTTGCGTATCAGATAAAGGCTTTGACATGCCAATTTTGATCAATCTTGTCAGGTCAACTGTGTATATTTTGGTTGTATGGGTTCAAGTTTGTATCTCTAATCATAAAGTTATGACCACTCAAATGAAAGCAACTACGAGCAGTTCTTTCCAGCGTTGTTCACATGGAGGCTGTCTAAATTGGTTCTGTGGATAAAACCCGCAGATCGATCTTCTCCGCCTTAAAGTGGAGAACGAGAAACTGAAATCTCCGGGATAAGATACTAGCTGAGAAAGGAAAAAACTGATTCAGTTGAAGTACCAACTTAAACGTTAGATACCTTTTGAACAGTGTGATAAACAGACTCCACTGTTCAAAAGCCGTTATTTGGTGCTGACACTTCAAGGCCCAGTTGTTCAAAGTCCGATTACGCTTATCCTGGCTTATCGTGCACTTTGATTCGAGTTAAATTCAAAGATTGTTCAAAATGATTTTTCTTCCCCAATTTTGACTTAGATTTTTTTTACCACTCGCTTAAAATTAGCCGTTTCTAAAACATCTTTTATGAGCGAGATTAAAACCTAGGTTAATTTTTGATCGGGGATTAGCGTTAATCGGCTTTAGAACAACCCGGCCGGGGACCTCATTCTCGCACGGCCTGAATGATATACAGTACCACTGGAAAAGCAGATTATAATATAACTTTATAACTTGTGTTTAAAGTTTTCTTTTCTTTCTTTATTTCCAGGTGAAGAAATTTTACAATGCTACGAGTGTAAGAGTAGCATATCGGTAGACGATTGCAACCACAAGAGGATTTTAAGGAATTGCAATGCAAGTCACATTTTTTTTGACGAGCGAGAGTGGTGGGAGCCTTACTTTGACCGCTGTTTAAAAATTGTGGACACATCCATTGAGCCGCCGATGATTTTACGAAGATGTGGGTTTGAGGAGCTTTACTTACACTATATAAAATATAAATGTCACAGACCTAAATGCACAGTGGATGCTTGTTTTAGGTCTCTTTGTTTAATCTGAGGTACTGAAAATTGAGAGACACCTGACTCCATGGAACACCTCAAGTGAATAAACTATGTAGCACTGAGCCATTTCAAGAGCTTGGACACAAGCGGTGAAATATTTCTCGCAACAAATTTCTGCGTGTGTCTATCCCTAGCAAGTTCTTAGTTTCACTCACCTATAATTAATCGTACACATTTGAGAATTTTTAAAACATCACTCTTACTCCTTAACATATTGTACTAGACGTTTTATACTTGACCTTGGTTTGAGCCATTTACATTTGTACTGAACTCTTAATGCTAAATGGCCACCGTTTTGCTAAATAACCCAGCTTAGCGCATATTAAGTTATTTATGTCCCGATATGATGTCACCCGGCTGTTAATCAATCCTTTTGGCTCATCGTCCTGGGGCTACTGGGGATTACTCCCTCTCAAGACCTTTACGGGCCAGTGTGTCACCCAATGAGGTCGTGGTTTTGCGACTCCTGATCTAGAACTGGGTATCCATAATTGAGGTGTTTTCTCGAACAGATTCTAAAATTGGAAACCCAAGAAAGATTTTAAATCTCAGCTGCGATTCTAACTCATTCCTATTTCGGATGCATCAGCCGAACAAACAAAGCAATAATCCTTCTAAAACGGGGTCCAAATTAGGAGATAAGGGTGGTAACTAGTCCCCACTCCATCCGTGTTCACCGCTACCATGAGGCTGAAAGGGCGCTTTCGACTTTCGTTTCCACTGGTATGCCTTTGTAAATGTAAACTTGATTCCCTCTTTTCTTGCTTATTCCAAGTATCCCTGTTTTTTACGTATCCCTTTGGCAACCAAGATTCTACATCCCCCTTGGTTAACATTGCTGAGAAAATACAGAAAACTATAATTATATTCCTGCTTTAACATTGTTTTGCTCTTCATCATTCGTGTGCTTCGTGTAATTGTTGACTATTCTGTACGTTTGATGATGGTCTAGTAATAAGAACCGAAATATGTTGTTTCCTTGCTTATTGCTACATTTTAAAGGGACTATGTCACCCCAGGCGCATGCGCGCGTTGATATGAAGCGCTTTGAATTCATTGGCTCAACATTTTCAAATACTGTTGGAGACTATTTACATATTTGAATCGCATTCATCTTCAGATAGTTTGCTAAATTTTTTATTTACAAGCGTTCTTTAGTAATTACAGAAAATGTTTGTTGCGATGTTTTTGAAAGCTTTTGCAATGGCGGAAAAGCAAAAAATCCCGCGACGAGCTGTATGCAACTCTGAGTAGTCTCAGCCGGACTTTACTGCACATGTGCCCCAGCTTACGATGTTTTTCGGGGTGGGTGTCAGTTATGCTATATTCCCAGGTTTCCCGAGTTAGCAGTTAGCGAGGCAAAGCCTACTTTAACACTCATGAAGATCGCGAGCGAGGACGGTATGTTTTTGTAGAAAACTACCATGAAACTGAAATGAACGTGCAGGTGAGATTCCCCAAAAAGAGTCGCATCAAATGTTACTTTCCAAGGACAATCGTAAACGTAAAACTCTTTTTTTTTTTTACACTATCCGCTTCGATTATCATTTGCTATATGCGTGTTTTTAAAATTATCCCCTCTGCCATAAAATAAATGAACTTGAAAGTCCTTCAAAGGAAATAACTGAAAATAGCTGGGCCAGAGGCGTCAGACCTACAACCACGGGCAAAAGTCTTGGGACAATTGTCATTTTTGTTATTTCCTTATGTACGCAACAGAGACACGAATGCACGAATGAAAAATCCGCCCCCCTCCCCTCCTTACAACGTTGAACTCGTATGTCCAGAATGCCTTGTGGGCTTTAACATTATTTCATTGGGTGGGGGCCGGGGTGTGTTGAGGGAGCCCATTAAAATGCCTTGGATAGCATGGCTTCCGTGATCCTCTTGAATGGAGTTATGTTTTATGATTCAGTATTTAAAACATAATTCATGTCTCAGTGTAAACCAATTGCCATTAAACGTTACAAATATGAGAAACTCGTGATCACAGTTGCCCACTAGCCTCCCAGACGACTCGTCTAAAACCGACTGCGTGGGAAGCTAAGTTCCCCACGCCTGGCGTCAAACACGTGACCCGACATGACTCATTGCACGAGATATTTCCGCTTTCGCTTTGTTAGCATCTTGATCACTTGTTGTACAAGGCAGACATATTTACCAAGCTTTTCTTCGCCTGGCTATAATCGAACAAACCAGTGAATATCGTGTGATCTCTGCAGGAAACTTCAGTGTCCAACACAATTGAATAGCTGGTACGTATTGCTGATTAAGTCTGATTTTGATAGCTGTGCAGGAATGGGTGCACTGTACTGAGACGGATCATGTGAATATGCGTGTTTATTTCTGGAACTTGAACACGGGAATATATTTGCTTTTTAACAATGTATGCTTGAGATGTAAAATCCTCGACAGAATATCTTAGTGTCTAAGGTTTATGTCTTTTTGTTACTCAGTCTCGTGTGACACAGGTTAAAGAAAAATCCCAAATATAAAACTCTAATATTAATTGCGTGATTTCGTCTGAATACCTTTGTGTAATTAGCTCTCGTCAAATGATGTCTTCCAGGAACTGTTGAACGATTTTGCTGATCAAATGATCATAAGTTAGCCGCAATAGATTTTCTATTGTCTTGCCCTTTATTAAGCATACAAAAAAGGTATATCTTTCAACCTGAACACAAATCGTAAGACGTAGTTTTGATCGAGGGAAAAGTCCCTTGGAAAAATTCCAAGATCAGATCACTCACCCTGTTATTAAAATGTCTCCCCAAAAGATGTGTTAAAACTTGAAGGTAACAAAAATTAAAAGTAACGCTGTTCGACGTTTCGATGTTTCAAACATCATTATAAAGAATGAAGAAGACGTTTGATGTCGGGGTTGCTAAAAGAGTTGAGTTTGGATAAGTGAAATCTCATTCGATGGCATTCCTGCGTGCTTGATTTTTATGCAAATAAGTTAGCAGAATGCCTTCGCACGAATCGAATCCGATTGCACGTTTAACGATGGGTTGAGCTCTTTTATAAACAACATTTCGTAAATAAGGCAGTCAAATTTATTCCGGCACTTTTTGAGGACCTAAAAATTGTCCGTGATGGTTGATTTCTCGACCCCATGTTGTTTCATGTGTTTCCTAATCGAAGATCTTAAGCTTGTGTGTTCGTTAATACGTTTTCTTCATTCCTTGATAATGATGTTTGAAACGTCGAACAGCGTTACTTTTAATTTTTCTTATAAAATGCTTTAACAAGCAACTGACCATCCGAAAACTTGAAGGCGACTTGAAATTAGATTTGTTCATACAACCTCTTGATTGTTGGCGATAAGTCATAAACAAATCTTGTTATTTAACATATTAAAGGGAAAACCCGACATTCCTGTCTGCCTTTTAATAGCTACAAGATAGACACTCTACTTTTCCCTAACTCTCCTCAAATTTATTATTGAGACTTTTAGAAAATCACGATTAATTGTTTTTTGGTAACCTTGCGAAACTATTGCATTTAACTGAAGACGTCACTGGTGAACATTATAATTAACCTATTTACATTGATTTCTGTCACCTGCAAAGGTCAAAATTGTGAGTTTGCATATTTGATTTATTTGCAGTCTCGGCTGGAAGGTCCTTTCCTGTTGATTACAACCTCAGTATGATTCGAGTTTGTTTGACTCAGTGGAATACCAAAGTGATCTTATGTAGCGTGACTTTTTGTTGTTGCTCACTTCAAGCCGTACATGCAAAGTCACGAAAAACTAACATCACGCATTGTTTTCTTTATTTTCCCTTGCCTTGTCACAATGTGAAAGGCAACGTTTTATTGCATACATGTATAGTTGTCATCATACATGCGATTTACAAAACTTGCAACCAGCCTTGTTTTTTAAGTTTCTGTGGATGGTTGTTAGTAAAACGCGTGACCAAAATGTTCGCTAGCGTGATCGTAGTCACGCACATTTGTTTTTACATGAGAAGAAGTGACAATCTGCTTCCTAAATTTTGAGCTTTTCGAACTTGTGAGATTGTAATTTCAGTTTTCTCCTGAAAACAGATGTTTATGGTTGTCGAGTTAATTTCGTTTTTTTCGGCAAGCATATACCGCTTCATGTCGCGATTTTCCGCCTCGCTTACTTGTCCAAATAAATACTTTACGCCCTTTTACGGGAAGCAAAATATCAGAATATACATGTAATTCAAAACATCGTAATATACTATCTTGATTTGAAGTGCAAAATTTACCAGCGAGGCAAAACTCACGGTCTTCTGCTGAGGAATAGTTTCGGAAGATAAACCGCAAACCAAGATAACTCGCCCGTGTCCAGAAGTTGATACGGTGACAATTCAAGGCATATATCTTTTCGCTGGTTATTTGAGGGAACGTGAACTCGCTTGAATACAAAAAAAATTAACCGGCCAATCGCAACAGATGTAAACAACACAACGAGCCAATCAGAGTTCGAGGCAAATACATGTAACCATGTATACATGAAACCACGATTGGTTTTGGTTTGGATTCCCATTGGTTGAGAAAGTGGCACGAGTTTTGTTAACTAATCGCAGAGCGTAGTAATGCAAAACCCAAGCAAACGCGAAATTACTATCGACACTCAATTGAAAACCACACTATTCGAGACAATTGGTTTTAATGCCCTTGTTATCTATAAAGGAGTTGGAGCTTAGAAAATTCTGGTCGTTGTCTAAACGAGCTCTAATCTCCTTTATCCCCGCACTCAACCATGATCTGTAGAAGAATGCACGATTTTCAATTTTTATCAGTGAGAGTTATACAATATACATGTGGAGGCAAACTCTAGGCTCTCGTTGCTGTATTTAAATTTGGCCCAGTACTGTATAATTTCTTTCGAGAATGGGTCCTTGAGAGTGACCAGGGTAGTATCCTGCTGTTTTAAGTTACTGCTGCCACCCTCCTTTTTCTTCTTGGGAGGGGTTGGGGGGTTGGGGGGAAGAAAGAGATTTTGTACTAAATCTATGACCCTCCAAAATTAATACGTCACGCACATGTAATGTTACAGATATGTCACGCATGTGCTTAACCCCCCAGACACTTGTTTCCTTGACTTAAATCCGTAAACATGTTGTATGGTTTACGTTTTGTGCATATATACAAGCATGTAACCATCGCTTGTAAAAAAAATCCCTGAAGAACTAAACCCGTAGAATAATAAACAGTTTTCATTTCAAGTTCGTTCAGTGAGATATCCTGAGATCCCTTTCATGTTCAAGGATTAATTAAAGCTTTGAATATCTAACATCTTAAGTCCTCCCTTCTCGTAATTATTTAACGCTGTCGTCCATTTGACTTTATCGCCCTTACCGTCGCAAACGAAATCATACAATATGGAGTTGATTTCCTTGAGTATGTCAGGAGATGTTGGGGGAAATGCCAATATGTAGACGATTTGGGATACTCCTAGAGCTTTTGTGATTGTTATTTTACCTTCTAGCCGACCAGTTATAGAAGATACCCTTTTCTTTTCTCAATTTTCTCAACAATTTTCTTGTAAATCTTTACAAAAGATGCGTTTTTCTCTGACAGGGTCGCACGTAATGGAATATTCACTGCAGCAATTGAACTACTTTCGAATTTGCTACGTAGGGTTCAATTTGGTCCCTATAGGACTGCGACAGATCTTTAGAAACGAATGGGATTTCCTCTACAAGACAACTCCGCTTGGAGAATGGAAAGACACGCCGAAAAATGGCCGCGACTTCTATCATAATGAATCTCGAAGTAGTCACAGAAAGAATGCTCGATATCTTGCGACAATACAGAAAGGCAATACGACAGAATGGGATTGTACTAGTCTGTTCTTTGCGATCCTGTACTCAGATAGCATTGGCACCACACTTAGTGCAGCTGTCAACAAAGATGTCGACGACCTTCGTCAAGTTCGAAACGATATTGCTCACATTAGTGAGGCTAAACTCACAGATGCCGATTTCCAAAATCACGTCGGAAGAGTGATAAATGCTTTTAATTCCTTGGGTCTTCCTGTTAATGACATCGAAGACGTAAAGCACCAGACGAGCTTTCCAACTGAAGAACTAAAAAACGTGATGCAGGAAGTTCGTGATCTCAAAAGTGAATTGGACCAGATGAAATCTGACTTAGAGACAACAAAAAACGCATTACAAAGCACACAAGCTGATTTGTTTTCGGCAAAAGAAGAAAATAAGACCCTCACACAAGAAATAAGTTTCAAACTTGAGCCGTTTTGTTTTCTGGCATTAAAACCACCGCACGAAGTCATCAGACGTTCCAGTGACATTGAAAGAATATCAAACAAAATGCAGGAACTTCACAATGGTTCGAACAGAGCAGTTAGCACGATTTACTTGTCAGGAAATCCTGGATGTGGCAAAAGTCAACTTGCCCGTCAACTTGGATCCGATTTCTTCTCAAAGAGATCAGATAATCAGGCTGAAAACATGACGTTTGTTGCAACACTGAATGCGGAAAGCATTGAGACACTTACTGACTCTTACATCACCCTCGGTAGACACCTGGGAATTACAGAATATGCCTTGACGAACCTAGAAACCTCAAAAAGAGAAAAGCCAGGAGAAACAATTCAACAACTTCTTCGCTTGATTTTGCCACAAGTTACAAAGTACTCCAATTGGCTGATTATAGCGGATAACGTCATTGACTTAAGCTTAGTCCGAAATTTACTACCTCAGACTAGCAGCGAGGAATGGGGCCATGGTCAAGTGTTGATCACTACACAAGATAGCACTGTAGTTCCCCATAATGCTCCACATACTCACCATGAATCATTTAATAAAGGGATGCAGGCAGCTGATGCAGTGGAGTTGCTGGAAAAGGTGTCGCAAATTTCTGACCGAGAACAAACAGAACATGTTGCTACTGTTCTCGATTATCAACCACTGGCCTTAGCAGCTGCTGCTTATTACGTGCAAACGGTTGCAGAGAATGGGTCTCCAAACTACAGTTGGGCAATGTATGTGGAAGGACTATCACAGAGGCAAGGAGAAGCGACAGAAAATGTTCTTGCCAGTGAGAGTGCGGCTTATCCAAAAACAACCACTAGCGCTGTAAAAATGGCTTTGGAACGAGCTATTGAATCTGATGAAGTTCTTCGTCATACATTTTCTTTCTTTGCGCTCTGTGCGTTCGAAGTTCTTCCAGTTGACGCTATGGTAGACTTCGTCAAAGCTCGAATCACAGACCAACCAGAAGAGTTACTCAAGACAAAGATTTTAAGATCTTCTTTAATTCTTTCTTCAATCGAAGAAGAAGAGGGGCGCCTGTATTTAGGTTTGCATAATATCGTCCATTCAGTGCTTAAACAAGGTTCGATTTGCAAAAAGGAATCATCGGATAATACTCAGACCATAGCAGAAGCAGTCAAGATTTTTAGATCCTTACTTAAATCAGCAAACAAGAACAATTGGGCATTATTAAAGAAGCTAATTTCCCACTGCAAATCTCTGCTTGAGCACATGACGTCTAATTTGACTTCGCCTGAAAGCATTCTCGAAAAGAATTTGACACTTTTCGTAACCCTTTATGAAGTTGTTGACTGGCTAGACATTCTTGCCAAAACTTGTATAAGAATGCGTGATTTTTCGTTTGTGAAACACGTTGTAGATATAGCCTGCAGTTTACAAGGCAACTTAGGCGATACTAAGGAAGAAGCCTCACTGAAAGCAAGGATTTTCTCGAACAGCGGAAACGTTTACCAGCAAATTGAAAAATACATCCAAGCAAAGGAATTTCATGAGAAAGCACTGATGATCGACAAAAGTATTTTCGGCGAAGAGCACTCAAGAGTAGCAATACACATTGGGAATTTGGCAACAGTTAACCTAAGACTTGGAAAATTTAATCAAGCCAGAGAACTTTACGAACAGGCACTGTTAATTCAGAGGACGATTTTGGGCGACGAACATGCCCATGTAGCAACAAGCTACAGCTGCTTGGGTTTAGTGTACAGCAGCATTGGAGATAAAAATAAAGCCAAGGAACTTTACGAAAAAGCACAAATGATTCGAAAAAATCTTTTCCTCGAAGAGACTGTCGATGCAGCAACAACGTATGACAAATTGGGAAATGTGTACAGAGATATTGGAGATGACGAACGAGCCAAAGAAGTTTACGAAAAGGCACTGATGATTACCAGAAAGATTTTGGGCGAAGAACATACCGAAGTATCAGCAAGCTGTAGCAAGTTGGCAACACTATGCTTCCGCGTTGGTGAATACAATCAAGCCAAAGAACTTTACGAGAAGGTACTCCGTATTGAGAAAAAGATTAAAAACGAAGATGATTCTAGCATGGAATTCATCTATAACCAATTGGGAGTAATTTACTGTTACATCGGAGACTTCAGTCAGGCGAAGGAATTTCACGAAAAGGCACTGGTGATTGGGAAAAAGGTATGGGGCGAAGAAAATTCAAAAGTAGCGACGAGCTATGGTAATTTGGGAGGAGTGTACCTAAACCTTGAAGAATTCAATCAAGCCAGGGGACTTTACGAAAAGGCACTGTTACTTCAGAGGAAGATTTTGGGTGACGAACACGCCCATGTAGCAACAAGCTACAACAATTTGGCAGTAGTGTACAGCAGCATTGGAGATAAAAATAAAGCCAAGGAACTTTACGAAAAAGCAAAGCTGATTTGGAAAAATCTTCTCCTTGAAGAGACTGTCGATGCAGCGATAACGTATAGCAACTTGGGAGATGTGTACAGAGATATTGGAGATGACGAACGAGCCAAAGAAGTTTACGGAAAAGCACTGATGATTAACAGAAAGATTTTCGGTGAAGATAACGATGATGTAAGAACACTTTATGAAAGATTGGCAAGATTAAACGAAAGCATTGTCAGCAGCAGACAATCAAGCCAAAGTACTCAAAGAGAATACACCGTCAGATGTTGTTCCTGTGTTCTTTCGTGATTATTGCACCTCTTTGGACAAATTTCTGTGACGTGGGTGAGATGTCGGAAAAATATGCCCATCCACTTTCTTACCATCTAGCGGCCAGGTTTAGACAAAGGCAATAATTTCGGACAACTTTTCAATGAACCGAATTTCGGAAATGATGTACATAACGATGGTCTGTCATTTCTTAGGGTGTGTTTTTTTTTAGGGGGGGGGGGGGGGGGATCGGAAAACGGAATTGTGATCTCAGATCATATGGATTCTTCATTACCAAACAAACGGAAGATCTGAAAAAAAGGATCATTTGCCATGACAACACGGGATGGAGACCTGAAAAGACGAAAATTACAGCTGGAAAAAAAAATAAATGAAATAAAATTGAAAACTGTTAAACGCCGCAAGAGAAGAAACAGTGTAGCGATCGATAAAACAGCGGATAAAAAAAGATGTCTGCTAAGTTACAAATCAACGACTTTCAAGGGTATTTTGGCGCTCAAATTGTTTAGGAAAGGTGCTTACAATTGCTGTAAACGACTCTTTTCTTGCAGTTTGTTTTTGCGTGAAAATTGCACAGAAACCTACCTTTTTTCGACCTTCTCGTGACAGGAAACTCAAAATGGCGCCAAGGAAACGGATAAGTTAGAACGTCATGTACGATAAATGTTGTATACCATTTCTGCGCGGAAAACCGCTTGTTAAAAACAAAATTTTCGAATCCTTTCCCAAAAAATGCTCGTATGGTGAATCACAAAACTTCGGATTTAGTTTTAATAGAAGAATCCACCCGGAGTGTGGATTTTATGGATTCATGGTCCGTTTTTGGATTTCACCAAGAAACGCACAATCCAATTTTGGATTTAGAATCCGGATTTCCCCCCCAAAAAAACGCACCCTTAATTAGATCCGAAATCAGTTGGTCTTCATTGTAAAAAAACAGTGTTGGTGTGTAAATGAGACAATCCTCGTACCCACCGAGGTCGAGGTCCGTACTGTAAGTTAGGAACTGAGATATTTCGCTAGCGCGGCCATAAATCAACTGGAAAGAACGAGGATCCGTAACTTACAGTACGGACCGAGAAAACGAGGTTAGTAAGATATTTATTATATCTCTGAGGTTAATAGGGCGCGAGGGAAAGGAAACTAGCCGGCCGGACAGTGGAATACGGCCCGCAAAATTGACCAATCACAGCACGCGTACTAACTGCAAAAACTGTTGCAAAAACTTGTTTTTGCAACAGCAATTGATAGTGAAGAGTAGGATTGGGATTGCGTGACCACAGTTCTCACGCCGGAATGTGTATGTGGTCAAGTGACAGCTTCGAATTTGTAACGCCTCTTCTCGCTCGTTCATAACACGACTGACAGTCAAGCGGATTCGTGTGTCGCGACTTAGTTCAAGTAAGTTATTTGTACAATTAAACATTTCAGTTAACTTATAGCGCGTTTTTTTTTTTTTTGGGGGGGGGGGGACTATTTTTGTAATGTAAATATTCGGTAATCGTGTTCTTTTTAGGCTCGATAAACAGCCGCTGTTCGGAAAAATGAGCCCGCGCTCCTACCAACACCGGACTCGAGAGATCGAAAGCGGCGGAAATCCTGCCTATGTTGTTTTGGGACCTCTTCTGTTTTTAAAATGAACGGACTACCGGAGTATTCCTTTCATTTTACTCCCGATGGCAGAGTGAACGGAATACGGTTTACTCAGATTCACAGAATGCGCATTCGTTTAAAAAAGTCTTGACGAGAAAATCGTAAGCGGCCCGCGAGGGATCCCCACGAACACTTGAATTCGGGCAGAATTCGAGCTCGCTTTCGGTGACGTCTTGCGTTTTGCAAAGCCCTGAGAAGTCAAAAGGACGACAAATTCTCCGTCTTTATTCTCTGTTAGCTTGCCTTTGTTTTTGTACGCGTTCAGGTGAGAATACTGAGAAAACAGCCCAAAAGTTTACAGTCACACTCGATGTGAAGTTGTACATGCGCAGCTGTATTGGCTTCGTCACGATTATTCAGTTTTCAGAATACCCTTTCTTTTGGGAATTTTTTTTTTGCATATTCTGTTGTTACTCTAAAACCGGAATAAGAATAACCAGTCCACTCTAAAAGAATGCGCCCTTAATGTTTCCTTCCTTCAGTATCCAGCTTATATATGTAACTATTAAAAACTGGATCATTGTATAATGCAATTCCAGGAATTTGGTTGGTTTTGCGGCCATGATATATGAACCATTATACCACACCCGAGAAATTACGATCCTTAAATTGCCTTCTGGTGGTTCTTTCAAAACGAAATCAGCAAGATCTAGAAATACATTTTTTATTTTTTATTGCGAGTTTTCGCCTTCTAAAGATTTAGAAGCATGTCACGCCTTCTCGGAGAATTATGTCAACACCGGGCTCACACTGTGAGCCGCCAGCCAATAACATAGTAGAACCCCTGACGTTCACAGGAAGCAAAATGGTGCTTCGCGGGAAAGTTATAGTTTTTCAGTCATTTTTTTCCCAGTTAGTTTCTACGAGCACGTTTTCGGTATTACCTAGGGGAAAAAACGTTTAACAAAAAAGAAACGAAAAGAAAAGAAGATAAACCGACAAGCAAGCACCAATGCAGCATCATAGGGAGGCACTAGTGGCCGACATGAAAGCTATCGGGTAAGTTTTGTTTGTGTTCAGTAACATTGCAAGTCTTCGAATTGATGAGCGTATTTTGGTTTATAAACCAAGATGTTCAAGAATACTAGAACCCCCAAAGGCAATCTCCTACACTTAACCAGGCTCGACGATGTAATAAATGAGGTTTAAAAGCATGGTTTTATTTTTTTTATTTGTTGAATACGTCGAGAGATACGACTTTTTAAAACCGTTTTGCCGGGTTACAAGTTAATGAGTGACGCATAATTTCATACGCGTTCCACATGATAAAAACTCGCTTCCATTTTTCAATTGAAAATGAAGTTCTTATGAACAGTCTTTTATAAAATATTGAAACTACAATATATAAGGTTTTTAAATTTAATGAAAGTACATTTACAGCAACAACAACATAAGAGTTGTACACTTTCAAGGTGAAATCAGTAAAAAGTACAAGTGCGCACCGTGAATCGTGAACTTGTAAACAAAACCGGAAACGAATGTTTATGCGAATATTTTTCAATAAAAAGCAAACGCGCATAATAGTATCTCATTGCATCTCATAGCACATTTCAATAGCTTTATTTTGGTGCAAGAACGAGAATTTTACGATGATTCAAACCCGAGCTATAGATTTTGAACAGTTTGCATCTTAAGTATCACGTAACACGCATCAACAGAGAGGCCGTTACGCGCACTGGAGGTGTAAGAAAAACTAAACGTGTAGCTACTTTCGGTAGTACGTTTTCAAATAGTTTATTAAACAACGTTTTAAAGCATGGTTTTCTTCCGTTCAATAGTTCAAAAGATATGAATTTTCAAACTTTTGGTTACACGTTAATGACTGACGCATAATTTCCATGCGTGCAAGATAATAAAAAACTCGCTTGAATTTTTCAAATGAAAATGAAGTCAGTTCAAATCGACATTCTATCATACAAGATTGAAAATAGAATATATAAGGCTTTCAATATCAATTAAACTACATTTATAGCATTAAAAGGATAGGAGTTTCCCACTTTTCAAGTTGAATCAGTGAACAGAAGAAGTACGCCTGTGTCTTTTCAGTTGCAGCATCGCGTTTTTGAGTTCTCTTTCGAGGAGCTCGTTTGCAGCTTTCTCAGGAGCCTTCGTATGTGCAGTCCACGAAACATTGCTCACTGGTCTAGGAAGATTCAAGATACTTAGCACCTTCTGTGCTGCAAAGTGATAAGAAATTGACTTGCCTATTTCCAAAACCACAGCACTCAAACTCGAGTGTAAACAAAAAATGCTAATAAGTTGAAATGAAGCCGTTGCCGCGAAAAGGTCGCTGGGGAGTCCACGCCTTACAGAGATTATGTCACCTTGAAAACTTATTAACTCTTTTACGAAATAACCTTTTTCTCAATGTTCTCGCGTGTGTTTTAAAATTTTAAATAATTTGTTTTTGAAAATGTAAGTTTAAGTAATTAACTTTAATTTGATGGAAAAATAAACATTCGGCAAAAAGTAGCCCCTCAAAGGTTTGGAGTAACCTTAAAAAAAACAATTATTCCACTCGTGCCGTGTGTGATATGAGATGACCTCGTTATCTATCATCTCACTTCAAACGCACGCTTACGAATAATTTGTGAAATAAACAGCACCCTACTCGAAAGCTCTGGGTTTATTTGTTTCGGAAAATCCTAGTGATCTGGATTCTTTGGATTTTAGACCTTACAATAAAGAAATAGGAAATCTATAAAGGAATTTGTTGCTGTAAAAACCACGTGTGCGTGGAAATGCAAAGTCTTTAGAGTTTCGTGCAGAAACTAGCTAGAAGACGAGTCTTTCCATCATTTCCCACGATGAACGAAATAATAAAAAAAGGAATATGGGTTCAATGAACTATTTCAACTATGGAATCATAGAAAAGGTCTACTTCGTCAGAACAGCAACCAACCAAGAACTAACGCCAAGAAACTGAATCGTTTGCCACCATTCAACCTGTTATTAACATGAGAATTTGCTTTATACTGACCCACCTTTTACGCTGTCTCATGTAAGCCTGTGAAAATTGGCGGGATTGTTTGTCGTGGCTAACCTTTTTGGCGGCGGAGAATTGAGAGGAGGCTCATCGCAGCGTTCGCACAACCAAAATGGGGACTTTACTCAACCACGACGGCAACGCCAACGAAAACGTCACTTGAAAATACAAGTTCGTGTTACTTGTACTACTTTGCGCTTATTTCAATTTGTTAAACTTCTACAATGTGGCCGAACTATCCAGTAACAGAACTGGTGGGAACGGTGTTCAAGTTAGCACAGAGAATGAAAATTTACTGTCATGTGCTCACGTTCTCCATAAAACCTTGAATTTTGGCATTTCACGTTGTTGTTTGGCCCAGGATGGCAACGAAATGTATCAAAATTTGTAATGTACGTGCACAGCATTGTTTAGCTCATTAAGCCTCTTCTTTATTGACGTTTTCGTTGCCGTCGGCGTCGTGTTTGCGTAAAGTCCCTAATGTTTGCCTCCGCGGGAACGGCACCGTAACCTTCAGTTTTAAAATGTGTATATTTTCAGTAACTTGACTCACTTGGGTGCACAAAGCCCTCTGTATCTTGAAGCTTTTTCAAATTGGCTATAAACTCCGCATGCGCTCTCCAACAACCTCTCCTCAACACGCTTCTTAAATTCTGCATTGAATGCAAGATCGAGTGGTTGAATGTTTCTCGTTGCGTCTGGAGGTGCAAGCCCCAATGTCGTCTGGCACCCTTGCGTTAGAATGGTCTTTATTCTGTCTGTTGTTTGAGCTCTTTCCGAATCATGGTTCATCATGGTTCATGGTTTTTGTTCCCCGAAAATAACGACCCCCCGAAAGTAACGATCCCCAAAGATTTCTAATTCCGAAAGTAACGAGGGTCGCTACTATCGGAACTGACTTTACGGTATTTCACGAAGGTAGAAATCTTTTCCTGCTTTAACATTCTTTTGCCCTTCATCATTCGTATGCTTACTAATTTGATGATGGCCTCGTATTAAGAACCGAAATATGTTGTTTCCTTGCTTATTGTTACATTTTAAAGGGACAATGTCACCCCAGGCGCATGCGCGCGTTGATATGAAGCGCTTTGAAATCATTGGCCCAACATTTTCAAATACCGTTGGAGACTATTTTCATGTTTGAATCGCATTCATCTTCGGAAAGTTTCTATTTACAAGCGTTCTTTAGTAACTACAGAGGCTGTTTGTTACGATCTTTTCAGAAAAACTTTTGTAATGGCGGAAAAGCAAAAAATCCCGCGACACGAGCTGTATGCAATTGAGTCTCAGCCAGACTTTACTGCGCATGTGCCACAGCTTAGATAGTCCTTTTTAAAGGACTTAAAAGTTCGCAAGATGTTTTTCGAGGTGGGTGTCAGTTATGCTATATTCTAAAAAAAGAGCAAGGCTGATTTCACGGTCAGGGAAGTATATTTTCCAATATTTCGAAAGGCACGGCCTTTCTTCTTCAGCCGGCGGTATGTTTGAGATTGACCCTGTGGCAAGATACGTTACAATTTTAAACGGTTACAATAGATACCTGAAAAAAGGCCAAAGTTACTGTAATGTCTGCACTCCAGACTACTACCCGATGGAAGTGGATTATCCTCAGAAACGACTCAGGCACGTTTCATTCCGCCATGTTGTATTTCACTTCAATCCCAACATGCAATACAGCATGGGTTGCACAGGTAACCCAATAAACAATCACTACATCTCCCCCTTATTTGAAATGAAGACAATAGGTGTAATGCAAAAATCTACACTAATGCTAAACTTGAACTGTAACAATCAAATAAAGAAATGTCAATAAAGCAATGTTCAAAGAGTCCAACGAGGAACTTTCTTAATGAAATAATGATACTAAATCTCGAATCTTTTCAAAGTCCTAATGTCAATATCAACATAGTCTTCAGAAACCATGTTGGCTCAGTCTCTTAAGTAACATAGTCTTTAAGCCAGCTTGGCTCAGCTCTCCTGCGCATTGACCTTCGGGGTTCAACACTCTGTTCTGGCATCCTAACAATGGGAGACTGTGGCAAGCTGGGTTCAGTGACAGGCTCAGTCACTGGCCCTTCTGCTGGGCTTCCAATAACTGGTTCAGGATCAGTTATGATAACCGGTTCTCTTACTGGTGTCTGTTCCAGTGGCCATGTCCCCTCTTTCTGTGGCTGAGGTGTCTGTGGTGCAGGGTCTATGAACCGTTTCAAATGACCCACATTCCTTTTAAGTAGAGTTTCACCCCGCTCAATGACCACCATATCTCCTCTCTTGGAAACTACACTGTATGGTTCTGGATCATACGTTGCAGATAACTTGTTCTGTTTCTTCCCCATTAGAAGCACCTTGTCTCCTTCTGACACATCAGACTCCACACTTCTTTTGTTTGCACTTTCAGCGCCTCTCTGTTTCCTCTCAGCATCCTGATCTCGCGCATGTTGATCTATAGTACCAGGCATCTCTTCTTCCTCAACGCTTTCAAACTCTGGCATCTTGGTCCGAATCTTCCTTCCATACAATAGCTCCGCAGGGCTAACACCTGTTGTAGAATGGGGCGTCGACCTGTACGCTAATAGGTACTTCTGTAATTCTTGTTGCCATGGCTTCCCTTCAGCATGGGCCGCACGCATCGCCTTAAGCAGTGACTTGTTCTGCCGCTCTACCTCTCCATTCGCTCTTGGCCACAGGGGAACAGTCTTCTTATGCTTGACTCCAAGCTCATCCAGGAACTCTTCCATCTCGTGACTTACTAGGTTTGACCCATTGTCGGTCCTTAATGTCTCTGGGATGCCGTGACGGGTGAAGTGCTTCTCTAGGCACTTGATTATGCTACTGCTAGATGTGTTACGTATTACATCCACCTCGATCCATCTGCTATAATAGTCAACAGTGACAAGCAGGTTATCTCCTGTCGGTAGTGGACCCATTAAATCTACCGCAAGGTCCCTCCAAGGCTTGGTTGGCATGGTTGTTGTCTTCACAGGAGGTGTGGTAGTAACAGGAGTCACAGCTTGACATCCAAGGCATTTCTTGCAATGTCTTTCCACCATAGCATTCATGCTCGGCCACCATACTTTACTTCGCAGGCGATCCTTTGTTTTCACTATCCCTTGGTGCCCCTCGTGGGCCAACTCTAGAACCCTCTCACGCAAACTCAGCGGTACAACAATACGCGTGCCTCTCATTACAAGCCTCCCAACCACAGTAACCTCGTCCCGCAAAAACTTGTAGGGGCTCGGTGCGGTAGACCAGTCCCCAGTCCTCCAACACTTGCGGATCTCTGTGAGTTCCTCATCCTCAGCGGAAGCTCTCTCTATCTCCCTGGTTGTCAGCGCCCGTGGGGTTGCACTGATTGCCACCATTCTTACAAACTCCTCAGTCGTGCTGCTACAGTGCGATGAAGCCGGTATCTTTGTCAAACGACTTAGACAATCAGCAATGTTCTGGCCTGAGGGTACGTGACGCACAGTGTACTTGAACGGCATGAGACGCAACACCCATCTCTCAACCCTGGCAGAAGGTTTGGACTTTGGTCCATAGATGGCCTCCAAAGCTTTGCAATCGGTAACAAGCTGAAATGACTCTAGCCCTGACAGATACAAACTAAACCTCTCACAACCCCAAACAACTGCTAATGCCTCCTTCTCCGTCTGACTGTATCGACGCTCAACGTCACTTAAACTACGACTTGCAAATGCGACCGCTCTCTTCACTCCCTGCTGCTCTTGCACCAGTATAGCCCCAAGTCCGACTGGGCTCGCGTCGGTAACCACCTCAGTTGGAGCATCCTTGTCATAGAAAGCCATCATTGACGCCTCGGCCAACTGCTTCTTTAAAGCCTCAAACGCTTCATTCTCCTCCTTTCCCCACTGCCACTCATTTTCTTGCCGTGTCAACCTCCGCAATGGTTCTGCCGTCGTTGCAAAGTTTGGAAGAAATCTCGAACTGAAACTGATAAGTCCCAGGAAACTCCGCAGCTCTGCAACACCTGTGGGGGCTTTTGTTTCATGCACTGCTCTGACCTTTTCCTCAGTTGGTCCCACACCATGCTTACTTAAAAGCAGTCCCATGAATACAATCTGATCCATTCCGATCTTGCACTTATCCTTGTTAAGGGTGAGGTTCCTCTCTTGCAAGCGCTTTAGCAATGTGATGAGATTTCTGTCATGGTCCTCATTTGTCTTTCCGTGCACAACAATGTCATCAGCTATGTTGGTGGTTCCAGGACAGTCAGCAATTGTCTGTCTGACAACATGCTGATACTGTTCAGGAGCACTGTTTATACCAAAACTCAGCCTCTTGTAACGGTACAATGAATCACCAGCTGAAAATGTTGTGATATCCCTGGACTCCTCTTCCAGCTCAATTTGATGGAATCCCATGTTCATGTCAAGCTTGGAGAAAACCGTACTTCCATTCATTTCCTCTAGCACCTCATCCACAGTAGGAATTGGCAATTTCTCCCTTTTAATTGCCTCATTCGCACGTCTCATGTCAACACATATTCGCACGTCATCTCTGTTAGGCTTGGGAGCAAACACAGCTGGGCTGACCCAGGTTGATGGACCGGAAACTTTCTCAATGATGTCAAGGTCAAGGAGTTCGTCTATCTTACTCTGGACTTTATCCTTCAACGGGTAGGGGATACGCCTTGGTTTCTGCGCTACAGGTGTAACTTCATGGTCAATATGCAGCTTAAGTTGAAAACCTGACAACTTGCCAACTCCCGAAAACACCTTTGGGAAGCGGTTTGCAATACTCTCAATGTCACTGCCTATGGAATAAATACCCACTAGCTCTGGCCCAACTTTTAACACTTGTAGCCTTTTAGCAGCTGAGCTACCCAGCAGACAACGCCCATCTCCTTCTGTTACGAGAATGTTCTCTATCACTTTCTGCCCATGACACTCGACAGTAGCCTCAAATTTACCGACAACTGCTAGAGACCCATTGCCATAAACGCGAAGATTTCTCTCTTCTGGCTGTAGCTTTACACGTAGGCCACTCCTCACCAGGTTATGAAACTGTCGCTCACCAAGCACAGTTGACTGTGCTCCAGAATCAACAAGCATTCTGGTAGTGGTACCATTGATTGTCACTGCTACAATGTTATCTTCACAAGCTCTTTCCCCGTTAAAGTTTATTGGGAAAGCAAAAGGCTCCTCTCCACTATCATAGTCAACCTGATTAACTTGTCGAGCCCTCGGCTGTGGATTACGTTTCCCACTACTGGAACGCCAATTATTACTCGCTCTTCCACCAGTCTTACCCTTTTCGCCCTCACTTCGGCAACATACTGCCCAATGCCCCTTTTTGCCACACTTCGCACATGTTTTACCCTTTGCAGGACATACCTTATCACGAGCAAAATGTCCGGGCTTCCCACACGCATAGCACTTGTTTATGCCTTGCCCGCTTGACTTTTCCTTGCTTTCGTTGTTCCTGACCAAATTCACGCTGGTCTGTCCCTCCCCTCCTGCAATTTGGTTTGCTTGACGTCGTGCCGTTTCCCATGCCCTGGCTGTGGTGAGGGCAGCTGCCAGCTGGATGTTCGGTACCTCAAACAACTTGGTACGTAGTTCTTGAGACGCGACTTTTTCTAACAGTTGATCCCGCACTGCAAATTCCAACTCCTCGGCCCCATAGCCGCAGTGTCGTGCTTGTTTCCTGAGGCGGAGAACGAACGAGTCCACATCTTCGCCGGGCTCCTGGCGTACTTGGCGTAGAACGTGTCGCTCGTAAGCGGCGTTTTCCTGGACATGGAAATATGCATTTAATGCCCGAATGCTCTGTTGATAAACATCATCCGCGGCTGCATCGGCAAGGGGAACGATCGTTAGATTTTCGAAGATATCTTGCACTCCGGAACCAGCCCTATAAAGTAATTCGCTTTTCTTTCTCGCTGGGTTTTGCAAATTCGCTTTGCCTTCTGCGTAGTACGTAAAACCTCGCAGCCACACTCGCCACCTTTCGCTCAACTCTGATTTGGAACCGGTAATATCCATCGGTTGAATATTATGACCCGCCATACTGCTAGATAGGATGATTCTCGATATCCTCGTCGCCAATGTAATGTCTGCACTCCAGACTACTACCCGATGGAAGTGGATTATCCTCAGAAACGACTCAGGCACGTTTCATTCCGCCATGTTGTATTTCACTTCAATCCCAACATGCAATACAGCATGGGTTGCACAGGTAACCCAATAAACAATCACTACAGTTACATAGACAAAAACGTTACAATTTGGTCTACGGTGTTATATTCGGTGTTATATGCTATATTCCCAGGTTTCCCGAGTTAGTAGTTAGCGAGGCTAGCCTACTTTAATAACGCTCATAAAGATCGCGAGCGAGGACGGTATGTTTTTGTAGAAAACTACCATGAGACTGAAATGAACGTTCAAGTGAAATTCCCCTAAAAGAGTCGCATCAAATGTTAATTTCAAAGGACAATCGTAAACGTAAAACTATCGGCTTCAATTATCCTTTGCTATCTGCGTGTTTTTAAAATTATCCCCTCTGCCATGAAATAAATGAACTCAAAAGTCATTCAAAGGAAATAACTGAAAATAGCTGGATCAGAAGACTCAGACCTACAACCAAGGGCAGAAGTCTTGGGACAATTCTCATTTATGTTACTTGCTTATGTACGCAAAACAGACATGAACGCACGAATGAAAAATCCTCTCCCCCCCCCCCCCCTCCGTAACAACGTTAAAATCGTACGCTCAGAATGCTTTGTGAACTTCAACATTAGTTCATTGGGTGGGGCTGGGGGGGGGGGGGGTATGTTGAAGGAGCACAATATCTTTGAAAATGCATTGAATAGCGCTATAGCATGGCTTCCGTGCGCCTATTGAATGGAGTTATGTTTTATGATTCAGTATTTAAAACATAATTCATGTCTCAGTGTAAACCAATTGTCATTAAACGTTATAAATATGGGAAACTCGTGATCACAGTTGCCCACTGGCCTCCAAGACGACTCGTCTAAAACCGACTGCGTGGGAGGCTAAGTTCCCCACGCGTGGCGTCAAACACGTGACCCGACATGACTCATTGCACAAGATATTTCCGCTTTCGCTTTGTTAGTATCTTGATCACTTGGTGTACAAGGCAGACATATTTACCAAGCTTTTCTTCGCCTGGCTATAATCGAACAAACCAGTGTATATCGTGTGATCTCTGCAAGAAACTTCAGTGTCCCACACAATTGAATAGCTGGTACGTATTGCTGATTATGTCTGATTTTGATAGCTGTGCAGGAATGGGTGCACTCTACTGAGGCGGATCATGTGAATGTGCGTGTTTATTTCTGGAACTTGAACACGGGAATATATTTGCTTTTTAACAATGTATGTGTGAGATGTAAAATCGTCGACAAAACATCTTAGCGTCTAAGGTGTATTTCTTTTTGTTAATCACTCTCGTGTGACACAGGTTAAAGAAAAATCCCAAATATAAAACTCTAATATTAATTGATTTTGTCTGCATCCCGTACCTTTGTGTAAGTAACTCTCGATAAATGATGTCTCCCAAGAACTATTGGACGATTTTGCTGTTCAAACGATCATAAAGCCAGCGACACCTGGCGATTTTATACGCCGAACGCGGCGAATTTGATGGCCGATTTTCGCCACCGATTGATGCGGACACACTTGGCGATGTTTTTCGCCGATCGCGGCGATGTGGCAGTTTTGAAAACTCATGTGATAAAATCGCTCAACCTTATGGGTTGGCTTTACTGGCGATTCGAAGCAATGACCGTAGAAAATCGCGGGAACGGGCACTCTTAGTGAATGCTGGCGAATTTAATCGGCCATAACTGATATGCCAGATATCGGCGATTTTATACGCGGCGATCGGCGAAAATCGCAATCGCTGCACCGGGCACACCTGGCGATTTTCGCCGATCGCGGCAATCAGCGTATAAAATCGCCAAATGTGTCGCTGGCTTGAGCTAGCCGCAATAGATTTCTATTCTCGTTGCCCTTTATTTACGTACACAAAAACGTAGTATCTTTCAACGTGAACACAAACGTCTACCGTAAGACTAAGTCTTGATCGAGGAATCTTGTACTAAGTAAAACTACTGCATTTATTACCTCATGTACAAAGGTCAAAATTTTGAGTTTTGCAAATGGTCTCGGCTGGAAGGTCGTTTCCTGTCGATTACAACCTTATGATTAGAGTTTGTTTGATTCAGGGGAATATCAAAGTGATCTTATGTAGCGTGACTTTTTGTTGTTGCTCAAGCCGTACATGCAAAGTCACGAAAAATTAAGTGCATCACGCATTGTTTTCTCTATTTTCCCATGACTTGTCTCAATGTGAAAGGCTACGTTTTATTGCATACATGTATAGTTATCATCATGCATGCGATTTACAAAACTTGTAACCAGCCTTGTTTTTTAAGCTTCTGTGGATGGTTGTTAGTAAAACGCGTGACCAAAATTTTTCGCGAGCGTGATCGTAGTCACGCACATTTGTTTTTACATTCCGAACTTTTAAAGTTCCTGAGGATGCTGAGAAGAAGTGACAATCTGCTTCTTAAATTTTGAGCTTTTCGAACTTGTGAGATGGTTATTTCAGTTTTCTCGTGAAAACAGATGTTTATAGTTGTAGAGTTTATTTCGTTTTGTTCGGCAAGCATATACCGCTTCATGTCGCGATTTTCCGCCTCGCTTACTTGTCCAAATAAATACTTTACGCCCTTTTACGGGAAGCAAATATCAGAAAATACATGTAATTCAAAACATCTTAATATACTATCTTGATTTGAAGTGCAAAATTTATCAGCGAGGCAGAACTCACGGTCTTCTGTTGAGGAATAGTTTCGGAAGATTAACCGCAAACCAAGACAACCGGCCCGTGTCCAGAAGATCATACGGAGACAAATCAAGGCATACATCTTTTCCCTGGTTAGTTGAGGGAACGTGAAATCGCTTGACGTTTGAACGCGGCTTGATTGTGTTCCGATTTACTTTTCAAGTCGATTGACCTTTGGCAGTAGGGCTTTCCAAACAGTGTAAACTAAGATCCCCCCCAAAAAAGAAGAGGATTATATTTTTTTCATGTACACTATTCTCGTATGCAGACAAATCCTTGTAGCAAAGGGTTTCTTTCCATTCAGATGGAAAGGGCGTTTTCCGTCTATTCGTTTCAACTGTAATTGTATCAACCCTCTCACAGTCTTAAAACATTATATGTAACAACTCTGTAATGAGGAAGCCTTATTCTATAAGCCCTATGGCTTCTCCCAAGTCTTCCTCGCCACTTTCACTGTAATATATATATCTTTTGTACTCGTAAACAACGAAAAAATAATATTAATGATAATAATAAAAAAAGAAAAATTATAAGTGAAAATTCTCCGTTACGCTTTTACTCCTTTTGTTAACAACCAGTTGTATTAAAAATCGCTCGTATTCGCGAGGCCGATAACATTCGATATATGACAGCCGTCGCCAACTGATTTCATATGATACAAATTTCGTGTTTGTCGGCAACCACTTGAATTCTTTTGTTTTATTCGACTATACTACACAAAGAAAACTGGATCATGTGTACTATGGGTGGTCTCGGTCGATATGTCGACCGATATATCGACCGACTATTGGTCGATAGTCGGTCGACAGTCGACCGATGTATCGGTCGACAAATCGATGGGTATTTAGCGATCGACTGTCGGTGAAGTATCGGTAGATTGTCGGTCAAATATCAGTCAAATATTGGTCGAATATCGGTCAAGTATCGGTCAACTATCGGCCGAGTATCGGTCAAGTATCGTTTAGCCAACGTACCTGAAACAGTTATTTAACCTTAGTTCTTAGCGCTACAGGTGTTAATTGTAACTTGGACTCGGCGTGATCTTTAGATAGTGTACCTTACAGTTACCTTTATTGTAGATGAGTTTTCGATTAAGCGGAGAACTCATATAAATGGAAGGCTAGATTGCAGAATACCAGGCCCACAAAATATCTTAAATAAAAAAACTTGCTACTATACGCAGTGCCGCAGTCGTCATAATTAACATAAAAACTGTATAAAAACTTCACGAATACACCTCGTTCTTTCATCCACTGCGGGAGTGCGGCTGCCTCATCCCCAGTCGCCCGCGCGATAGTAAAAAAAGCAAGTGCAACTGTTTTCTGCGTTCCGGTGGATTTTTTTCAAAGTTTTTTACAGTGTTCTTTAGCCGATTTCTCTTGATCAATCCTTAAAAGCACTGGATAAGGTCCTTTAGAACACAGGGAATGGCTGCAGGAAATCTCAACTAATCTTTTAAGTTTTTCTATGCAACTGGGCCCTGAGTTTATGTGATTGAACTTCCTGAATACATTTGTACGGAAAACGAGAGCAGACTGGGTTTATTGATTTTGTATTACTGATATTGATCATTATATGCATATACAGCTGTTTCCTACATTTTGAACCCCCTGGCAAACAATAAATAGATACATGTGGCATTTTTAACCGTTGAAAAAGAAGATTTCACTAGTTTTTCTTTTCGAGATTTATATTTTTCTGACTGAGTCAAAATTTTTGAAAGAGCTGTAAATGGTTTGCGTTCATTCATAATTTAGAAATTTATTCTTTTTTCGGTGTTCATCGCGTTCAGTCGCTCGTGATATTACTTTTTGGGAGATTTGGGTTTTGTAAGTTTCTGGGGTTTTGTGTAATATCCATGTGAACAGATTGTTTATACTTGGAAAACTATGTTGTGTCGACAGTCGACCGATAGTCGACCGACCATCGACCGATATATCGGTCGATATATCGACCGATAGTCGGTCGATATATCGGTCGACATATCGACCGTGACCACCTATAGTACACATGGCAGTCATTAACGATGGAAAAAACGCGCACGTTTAGACGAGTCTGACAAAACGCGTATACGCGTCTGCGTTGCTCATTTAATTCTGACGTGCACTATAGATCCTTTGGAGTTATGTTGTGTTAGGCTGTACAGTATACAATCTTGTAATGTGTTACAGCGGATATCACTTTGTGACAGAGCGGTTTCCGATTCAGTGTCGTAAAACCAAAACCAAAGTAATTACTCTGGCCAATCGCAACTAATGTAAACAATACAACGAGCCAATCAGAATTCGAAGCAAATACATGTAACCGGCGTCAAGCGCGGGAAAACGCGTCTGGCTACACGATTGGTTTTTGTTTGGATTCCCATTGGTTGAGAATATGGCGCGAATTTTGCTAACCAATCACAGAGCGTAGTATTGCAAAACCAAAGCAAACGCGAAATTACATTCGACACTCAACTGAAAACCACTCTATTCGAGATAATTGGTTTTTATGCCCTAGTTTTCCATAAAGGAGTTGTAGCTTAGAAAATTCTGGTCGTTGTCTAACAGATCTCTAATCTCCCTTATCCCTGCACTCAACCATGATCAGTACAAGAATGGACGATTTTCTACTCTTATGTGAGAGTACCATATACATGTGGAGGCAAAATCTAGTACTGCATAATTTCTTTCAAGAATGGGTTTTTGAGATTGAGCAGGGTAGTATCCTGCTGTTTTAAATTACTTCGGCCCGAAGTAAATTAAAACACCCTCATTTTCTTCTTGGGAGGGGTGGTGGTGGAGGGGGGCACAGACCCTCCAAAATTAATACGTCACGCACATGTAATGTTACAAATATGTCACGCATGTGTTCCACCCCCCAGACATTTGTTTCTTTTACGTAAATCCGTAAACATGTTGTTGTACGGTTTACGTTTTGTGTATATATATATAAGCATGTAACCATCACTTGTAAAACAAATCTCTGATGAAGTTGCTGCCTTAGTCTAACTAAACGCGTAGAATAAAAAAACCTTTTACAATTCAAGTTCGTTCAGTGAGATACCCCTAGATCCATTTCATTTTCAAGGATTCATTAAAGCTTAAAATATCTAATATTTTAAGTCCTCTCTTTTTGTAATAATTTAACACTGTCGTCCATTTGACTTTTTCACCCTTACCGTCCCAAACGAAATCATACAATATGGAGTTGACTTCCTTGAGTATGTCAGGAGGTGTTGGAAGAAATGCCAATAAGTAGACAATTTGGGATACGGCTAGAGCTTTTCTGATTGTTATTTTACCTTCTAGCCGACCAGCTATCTGAGATACCCTTTTCTTTTCTCAATTTTCTCAAGAATTTTCTGGTACTTCTTTACAAAAGATGCGTTTTTCTCTGACAGGGTTACACGTAATGGAGTATTCACTGGAGCAATTGAACTACTTTCGAATTTGCTACGTAGGGTTCAATTTGGTCCCTATAGGACTGCGAAAGATCTTTAGAAACGAATGGGATTTCCTCTACAAGACAACTCCGCTTGGAGAATGGAAAGACACGCCGCAGAATGGCCGCGACTTCTACAATAATGAATCTCGAAGTAGTCACAGAAAGAATGCTCGATATCTTGCGACAATACAGAGAGGCAATACGGTTGAATGGGATTGTACCAGTCTGTTCTTTGCGATCCTGTACTCAGATACCATTGGAACTACACTTAGTGCAGCTGTCAACAAAGATGTCGGCGATCTTCGTCAAGTTCGAAACGAAATTGCTCACATCAGTGAGGCTAAATTGACAGATGCCGATTTCCAAAATCACGTCGGAAGAGTTATAAATGCTTTTATTTCCTTGGGTCTTCCCATTAATGACATCGAAGACGTAAAGCTGCAGACGAGCTTTCCAACTGAAGAACTAAAAAAAGTGAGGAAGGAAGTTCGTGATCTCAAAAGTGAATTGGACCAGACGAAATCTGACTTACAGGCAACAAAGAACGTATTACAAAGCACACAAGCTGATTTGTTTTCGGCAAAAGAAGAAAATAAGACCCTCACACAAGAAATAAGTTTCAAACCTGAGCCATTTTGTTTTCTGGCATTAAAACCACCGCACGAAGTCATCAGACGTTCCAGTGATATTGAAAGAATATCAAACAGAATGCAGGAACTTCACGATGGTTCCAACGGAGCAGTTAGCACTATTTACTTGTCAGGAAATCCTGGGTGTGGAAAAAGTCAACTTGCCCGTCAACTTGGACAGGAGTTGTTTTCAAAAAGATCAGATAATGCTGAAGACATGACGTTTGTTGCAACACTGAATGCGGAAAGCATTGAGACACTTACTGACTCTTACATCACCCTCGGTAGACACCTAGGAATTACAGAATATGCCTTGACTAACCTAGAAATTTCAAAAAGAGAAAAGCCAGGAGAAACCATTCAACAACTTCTTCGCTTGATTTTGCCGCAGGTTAGAAAGTACTCCAATTGGCTGATTATAGCGGATAATGTCATTGACTTGAGCTTAGTCCGAAGTTTTCTACCTCAGACTGGCAGTGAGGATTGGGGCCATGGTCAAGTGTTGATCACTACACAAGATAGCACTGTAGTTCCCCATAATGCTCCACATACTCACCATGAATCATTTAGTAAAGGAATGCAGGCAGCTGATGCAGTGGATTTGCTGGAAAAGGTATCGCAAATTTCTGACCGAGAACAAACAGAACATGTTGCTACTGTTCTCGATTATCAGCCGCTGGCCTTAGCAGCTGCTGCTTATTACGTGCAAACGGTTGCAAAGAATGGATCTCCAAACTACAGTTGGGCGATGTATGTGGAAGGACTATCACAGAGGCAAGGAGAAGCGACTGAAAATGTTCTCGCCAGTGAGAGTGCGGCTTATCCAAAAACAACCAGTAGCGCTGTAAAAATGGCCTTGGAAAGAGCTATTGAATCTGATGAAGTTCTTCGTCATACATTTTCTTTCTTTGCGCTCTGTGCGTTCGAAGTTCTTCCAGTTGACGCTATGGTAGACTTCGTGAAAGCTCGAATCACGGACCAACCAGAAGAGTTACTCAAGACAAAGATTTTAAGATCTTCTCTAATTCTTTCTTCAATCGAAGACGAAGAGGGGCACCAGTACTTAGGTTTGCATAATATCGTCCATTCAGTGCTTAAACGAGGTTCAATTTGCAAAAAGGAATCATCGGATAATACTCAGAGCATAGCAGAAGCAGTCAAGATTTTTAGATCCTTACTTAAATCAGCAGACAAGAACAACTGGGCAGTATTAAAGAAGCTAATTTTCCACTGCAAATCTCTGCTTGAGCACATGACGTCTAATTTGACTTCGCCTGAAAGCATTATCGTAAAGAATTTGACACTTTTCGTAACCCTTTATGAAGTTGTTGACTGGCTAGACATTTTTGCCCAAACTTGTATACAAATGGGTGATTTTTCTTTTGTGAAACACGTTGTAGATATAGCCTACAGTTTACAAGGGAACTTAGGTAATACTAAGGAAGAAGCCTCACTGAAAGCAAGGATTTTCTCGACCAGCGGAAACGTTTACCAGCAAATTAAAAACTACATCCAAGCAAAGGAATTTCACGAGAAATCACTGACGATCAGCAAGAGTATTTTCGGCGAAGAGAGCTTAGCAGTAGCAACAAACATTGGGAATTTGGGATCAGCTTACCTAAGCCTTGGAAACTTCAATCAAGCCAGAGAACTTTACGAAAAGGCACTACTAATTCAGAGGAAGATTTTGGGCGACGAACATGCCCATATAGCAACAAGCTACAACAACTTGGCATCAGTGTACAGCAGCATTGGAGATAAAAAGAAAGCCAAGGACCTTTACGAAAAGGCACAGCTGATTCGAAAAAATCTTTCCCTTGAAGAGACTGTTAATGCAGCGGAAACGTATGGCAACCTGGGAGATGTGTACAGTGATAATGGAGACTACGAACGAGCCAAAGACGTTTACAAAAAGGCACTGATGATTAGCAAAAAGATTTTTGGCGAAGAGCATCCCAAAGTATCAGCAAGCTGTAGCAAGTTGGCAACACTATGCCTCCGCATTGGTGAATACAATCAAGCCAAAGAACTTTACGAGAAGGTACTGCTTATTGAGAAAAAGATTAACAACGAAGAGGATTCTAGCATGGGATTCCTCTATAACCAACTGGGAGTAATTTACTGTAACATCGGCGACTTCAGTCAGGCCAAGGAATTTCATGAAAAGGCACTGGCGATTGCGAAAAAGGTATGGGGCGAAGAACATTTAAACGTAGCGACGAGCTATGGTAATTTGGGAGGAGTTTACCTAAGCCTTGGAGAATTCAATGAAGCCAAGGAACTTTACGAAAAGGCACAAATTATTCGAAAAAATCTTTTCCTCGAAGAGACTGTCGATTCAGCAAAACGTATGCCAACTTGGGAGATGTGTACAGTGATATTGGAGACTACGAACGAGCCAAAGAAGTTTACGAAAAGGCACTGACGATTAGCAGAAAAATTTTGGGCGAAGAGCATCCCGAAGTATCAGCAAGCTGTAGCAAGTTGGCAACACTATGCTGCCGCATTGGTGAATACAATCAAGCTAAAGAACTTTACGAGAAGGTAATGCGTATGATTCTAGCATTGAATTCATCTATAACCAATTGGGAGTAATTTACTGTAACATTGGCAACTTCAGTCAGGCCAAGGAATTTTACAAAAAGGCACTGGTGATTGGTAAAATGGTATGGGGCGAAGAACATTCACAAGTAGCAACGAGCTATGGCAATTTGGGAGGAGTGTACCTAAGCCTTGGAGAATTCAATCAAGCCAGAGAACTTTACGAAAAGGCGATGCTACTTCAGAGGAAGATTTTGGGCGACGAACACGCTCATGTAGCAACAAGCTACAACAACTTGGCAGTAGTGTACAGCAGCATTGGAGATGAAAATAAAGCCAAGGAACTTTACGAAAAAGCACAGCTGATTCGTAAAAATGTTTTCCTTGAAGAGACTGCCGATGCAGCGGAAACGTAGCAACTTGGAAGCAACTTGGAAGATGTGTACAGTGACATTGGAGACTACGACCGAGCCAAAGAAGTTTACGAAAAGGCACTGATGATTAGAAGAAAGATTTTCGGCGAAGATAACGATGCTGCAAGAACACTTTATGAAAGATTGGCAAGATTAACGAACGCATTCTCACCGGCAGACAACCAAGCCAAAGTCCTGAAGAAGAATACACCGTGAAGTTCTTTTGTGATTATTACTCCTCTTTTGACAAATTTTTGTGAGGTGGGTCAGATGTCGGAAAATTTGCTCATCCACTTTCTTACCATTCAGCGGCCAGGTTTAGACAAAGGCACTAATTTCAGACAGCTTATTAATGAACCGAAATCATGTACATAACTATGGTCTCCTATTTGTCAGGGTGCATTTTTTTTGAGAATCCAAAAACGGATTTGCGATCTCATCATATGGATTCTTCACCACCAAGAAAACGGAAGATCTCAGTGAACTGAAAAAGAATCATTTGACATGACAACACGGGATGGAGACCTAAAAGACGAAAATTACAGTTGGAAAAAAGAATTCAATGAAATAAAATTGAAAATATTTAAACGCCGCAAGAGAAGAAATAGTTTAGCGATCGATAAAACAGAAGTTACAAATCGACGACTATCGTGGGTATTTTTGCGCTCAAATTGTTTAGGAAAGATGCTTACAATTACTGTAAACGCTTTTTTCTTGCAGTCTTTTTTTTTAGCGTGAAATTTGCACGGAAACTACCTGTTTTCGACCTTCTCGTGACAGGAAAATTAAAATGGCGCGAACAAAACGGACAAGTTAGAACGTCATGTACGATAACTGTTGTGTACCTTTTCTGCACGGACTGGAAAACCGCTTGTTAAAAACTTCTTTCGAATCCTTTCCCAATAATCGCTCAGATGGTGACTTAGGTCAAGTAAGTTATTTGTACAATTAAACATTTCAGTTAGCTTATAGCGCGTTTTGTGTGTGTGTGTGTGTGTGTGTGTGGGGGGGGGGGGGGGGGGGCTGGGGACTTTTTTTGTAATGTAAATATTCGGTAATCGGTAATCGGTAATCGTGTTCTTTTTAGGCTCGATTAACAGCCGCTCTTCGGCAAAATGAGCCCGCGCTCCTACCAACACCGGACTCGAGAGATCGAAAGCTGCGGAAATCCTGCCTTTCTTGTTTTGGGACCTCTTCTGTTTTCAAAATGAATTCCTTTCATTTGACTCCCGATACCAGAATGAACGGAAAGAACAGAAAGCGGTTTACTCAGAATACACAGAATGTGCATTCGTTTAAAAACGTGCTTTTACGCAAAAAAATCGTACGCGGCCCGCGAGGGATCTCCACGAACACTTGAATTCGGGCAGAATTCGAGCTCGCTTTCGGTGGCGTCTTGCGTTTTGCAAAGCCCTGAGAAGCCAGGAGGACGATAAATTCTTCGTCTTTATTTTCTCTTAGCTTGCCTTTGTTTTTGTACGTGTTCAAGTGAGAATACTGAGAAGACAGCCCAAAAATTTACAGTCACAGTCGTTGTAAAGTTGTACATGCCCAGACGTATTGGCTTCTTCACGACAATTCAATTTTTAGAATATCCTTTCTTTTGGGAATTTTCATTTCGATTATTCTGTTGTTACTCATATACCGGAATTAGAAAAAAAACAACTAGTTCTAAAAGAACGCGCACTTAAGGCTGGTTCATATGTGCGACGCAAACGCAAGAGCAAGCGCAAGCGACGTTCACACGCCGAACGCAAACGCAAGCACAATAGCGGCAATCTTGTTCCCAGAGTCCGCGTTACCCTAGAGCAGCAGTCGGTAAACGAGGACTCTGGGAACGAGAGGAGGACGTCATCTTGGGTTGAACATAAACCGTAGAGGCATGTAATTATTATTTTTATCTTACGCTTGCGTTTGCCTTTACGTTGCCCCGATTCACGTGTGAAATGAAAATGGAAGTGCAAGGAAATGAAAAATTTTCCATTTCTTGCGTTGGCTCTTGCGTTTACATTTGCGTTTGCGTTGCTCGTGTGAACCAGCCCTTAATGGTCCCCTCTTATTTCCAGCTTATATCTGTAACTATTAACAACTGGCTCATTGTATAATGTAATTCCAGGAATTTGGTTGGTTTAGCGGGCATGCTATATGAGCCATTATACCACAACCGAGAAATAGCGACCATTAAATTGCCTTGTGGTGGTTCTTTCAAAACGGAATCAGCAAGACCTAGCAATATATTTTTTTATTGTTTTTTTAAAAAAAAAAAAAACAATTATTCCACTCGGGCTTGCGTGATATGAGATGACCTCGTTGACTTTCTATCATCTCATATCAAACGCACGCTCATGAAATAATTGTTAAATAAACAGCAGCCCACTCAAAACCTCTGGGTATATTTGTTTGGGAAATTCTAGTGATCCGGATTTCGTGGATTTTAGTCCTTAGAATAAAAAAATAGGAAATCTATCAAGGAATTTGTTGCTGTGAACACCACGTGTGCGTGGAAATGCGAAGTCTTAAGAGTTCGTGCAGAAACTAGCTAAAAGACGAGTGTTTCAATCTTTTCTCACGATGGACAAAATAAAAAGAGAAATACGTCTTCAATGAACTATTTCAACTATGGAATCATAGAAAACATCATCTACTTTAGAAAATCGTTGGCCGCAATTCAACCTGTTATTAACATGAGAATTTGCTTTATGCTGATCCGCCTTTTAAGCTGTCTCATGTTAGCTTGTGAAAATTGGCAGGATTGTTTGGCGCGGACAACATTTTGTTGGCGGAGAATTGAGAGGAGGCTCATCGCAGCGTTTGTGCAACCAAAATGTTTGCCTCCGCGCGAACCTTCAGCTTTGAAATGTGTATATTTTCAGTGACTTGACTCACTTAGCTGTACAAAGCTGTATCTTGAAGGTTTTTCAAATTGGCTACAAACTGCGCATGCGCTCTCCAACAACCTCTCCTCAACATTCTTCTTAAATTCTGCATTGAATGCAAGATCGAGTGGTTGATTCTTGCTCGTTGCGTCTGGAGGTGCAAGCCCCAATGTCGTCTGGCACCCTTGCGTCAGAATGGTCTTTATTCTGTCTGTTGTTTGAGCTCTTTCCGAATTTCCACAATTCCGACACCCCGAAAGTAACGAGCCCCAAAGATTGCTAATTCCGAAAGTAGCGAGGGTCGCTACTATCGGAACTTTACGGTATTTCACGAAGGCAGAAACCTTTTCTTGCTTTCACATTCTTTTGCCCTTCATCATTCTTGTGCTTACTAATTTTTTTTTCTGTAATTGTTGGCTTTTCGTCATCACCTTTTCAGTAAGCTCAACACATGAATCTAAGTATTGTTATTCTGTACGTTTGATGATGTTCTCGTAATAAAAACCGAAATATGTTGTTTCCTTGCTTATTGTTACATTTTAAAGGGACTATGTCACACCAGGCGCATGCGCACGTTGATATGAAGCGCTTTGAAATCATTGGCCCAGCATTTTGAAAGACCGTCGGAGACTGTTTTCATGTTTGAATCGCATTCATCCAAATGTTTTATTTACAAGCGTTCTTTAGTAATTACAGAAGCTGTTGCGATGTTTTTGAAAGGTTTTGCAATCGTGGAAAAGCAAAAAATCCCGCGACGAGTATGGAAATAAGTCTCAGCCGGACTGCCCATGTGCCCCAGCTGACATAGTCCTTTTAAGTTTGCAAGACATTTTTCGAGGTGGGTGTCAGTTATGCTACATTCCCAGGTCTCCAGAGTTAGAAGTTAGTGACGGCATAGCCTACTTTGACGCTCATAAAGATCGCGAGCGAGGACGGTATGTTTTTTTGTAGAAAACTACCGTGAAACTGAAATGAATGTTCAAGTGAAATTCCCCAAAAAGAGTCGCATCAAATGTTAATTTCTAAGGACAGTCGTAAACGTAAAACTCTTTTTTTTTTTACACTATCCGCTTGGATTATCCTTTGCTATATGTCTGTTTAATTATCTCCTCCGCCATAAAATAAATGAACTTGAAAGTCCTTCAAAGGAAATAACTGAAAATAGCTTGGCCAGAGGCGTCAGACCCACAACCAAGGCCAAAAGTCTTGGGACAATTCTCATTTATGTTATTACCTAATGTACGCAACAGAGACATGAAAGCACGAATGAAAAATCCGCCCCCCCCCCCCCCCCGCCCCACCCCTCCGTTACAACGTTGAAATCGTATGCTCAGAATGCTTTGTGAACTTCAACATTAGTTCATTGGGTGGGGCCGGGGAAGGGGGGGTATGTTGGGGGAGCCCAATATCTTTGAAAATGCATTGGATAGCATGGCTTCCGTGCGCCTATTGAATGGAGTTATGTTTTATGATTCAGTATTTAAAACATAATTCATGTCTCAGTGTAAACCAATTGCCATTAAACGTTACAAATATGGGAAACTCGTGATCACAGTTGCCCACTAGCGCCTCCCAGACGACTCGTCTAAAACCGACTGCGTGGGAGGCTTAAGTTCCCCACGCGTGGCGTTAAACACGTGACCCGACATGACTCATTGCACGAGATATTTCCGGTTTCGCTTTGTTAGTATCTTGATCACTTGTTGTACAAGGCAGACATATTTACCAAGCTTTTCTTCGCCTGGCTATAATCGAACAAACCAGTGTATATCGTGTGATCTCTGCAGGAAACTTCGGTGTCCCACACAATTGAATAGCTGGTACGTATTGCTGATTATGTCTGATTTTGATAGCTGTGCATGAATGAGTGCACTCTACTGAGACGGATCATGTGAATATGCATGGTTATTTCTGGAACTTGAACACGGGAATATATTTGCTTTTTAACAATGTATGTGTGAGATGTAAAATCCTCGACAAAATATCTTACTGTCTAAGGTGGACTAAGGCTTATGGCTTTTTGTTACTCACTCTCGTGTGACACAGGTTAAAGAAAAATCCCAAATATAAAACTCTAATGTTAATTGATTTCGTCACCGATTTCGTCTGCATCCCGTACCTTTGTGCAAGTAACTCTCGATAAATGATGTCTCCCAAGAACTTTTAAACGATTTTGCTGTTCAAACGATCATAAAGCCAGCGACACTTGGCGATTTTATGCGCCGATCGCAGCGAATTTGATGGCCGATTTTCGCCACCGATTGATGCGGACACACCGATCGCGGCGATGTGGCAGTTTTGAAAACTCATGTGATAAAATCGCTCAACCTTATGGGTTGGCTTTACTGGCGATTCGCAGCAATGAGCATAGAAAATCGAGTTTTGCAAATCTGATTTATTTGCAGTCTCGGCTGGAAGGTCCTTTCCTGTCGATTACAACATTATGATTCGAGTTTGTTTGATTCAGAGGAATACCAAAGTGATCTTATGTAGCGTGACTTTTTGATGTTGCTCACTTCAAGCCGTACATGCAAAGTCACGAAAAACTAATTAAGTACATCACGCATTGTTCTCTTTATTTTCTCTTGACTTGTCACAATGTGAAAGGCAACGTTTTATTGCATACATGTATAGGTGTCATCATGCATGCGATTTACAAAACTTATAACCAGCCTTGTTTTTTAAGCTTCTGTGGATGGTTGTTAGTAAAACGCGTGACCAAAATTTTCGCGAGCGTGATCGTAGTCACGCACATTTGTCTTTTAAAGTTCCTGAGGATACTGAGAAGAAGTGACAATCTGCTTCTTAAATTTTGAGCTTTTCGAACTTGTGGGATGGTTATTTCAGCTTTCTCCTGAAAACAGATGTTTATGGTTGTAGAGTTTATTTCGTTTTGTTCGGCAAGAGTTGTAGCTTAGAAAATTCTGGTCGTTGTCTTAATGAGCTCTAATCTCCTTATTCCCCGCACTCAATCATGATCAGCAGAAGAATGCACGATTTTCAATTTTTATCAGTGAGAGTTATACAATATACATGTGGAGGCAAACTCTTGGCTCTCGTTTCTGTATTTAAATTTGGTCCAGTACTGTATAATTTCTTTCAAGAATGGGTCCTTGAGATTGAGCAGGGTAGTATCCTGCTGTTTTAAATTACTTCAGAACAATAGTTTCCACTTCCTCTCTCTATTTTCTTCTTGGGAGTTGGGGGGGGGGGGGGGGAGCACAGATCTTGTACTAATGCCTCGTTTACACGTACGACGCAAGCATAAGTACAAGAAACCTACGTGTAAACCTGTACGACGCAAGCATAAGCGCCTTGTCCTTGCGCTTGTGTTTATGTTTGCGTCGTTCTTGTTCCGAACGATTTCCATTCTCTTGTGCTTGTGCTTGTGCTTGCGTCGTTGCGTCGTACGTGCAAACCGGGACGACGCAAGCATAAACGCAAGCGTAAGGAAAGGAAACTGAAAAACAGTGACAAGCTGTCAGCGTATATTCTAGTTACTCATGCGTTGCCATTTTCCCCAATGTTGGAATCAAATCTCTCGCCAAAAGGCAACCCGGCCGCGCGATGTTTATGCTTCTGCGCTTGCGTATGACACCTTATGCTTATGCTTATCGCACGTGTAAATCCATGTGCCTATGCTTGCGTCGTGCGTGTAAACCAGGCTTAAATCTAGAACCCTCCGAAATTAATGCGTCACGCACATGTAATGTTACAAATATGTCACGCATGTGCTTTAACCCTCAGTCACTTGTGTCTTTTACTTTAATCCGTAAACGTGTTGTATGGTTTACAGTTTGTGTATATATACAAGCATGTAACCATTACTTGTAAAACAAATCCCTGATGAAGTTACTGCCTTAGTCTAACTAAACGCGTAGGATAATAAAAAGTTTTTCAATTCAAGTTCGTTCAGTGAGATACCCTTAGATCCATTTAATTTTCAAGGATTCATTAAAGCTTTGAATATCTAACATCTTAAGTCCTCCCTTCTCGTAATTATTTATCGTCGTCGTCCATTTGACTTTATGGCCCTTACCGTCCCAAACCAAATCATACAATATGGAGTTGATTTCCTTGAGTATGTCAGGAGATGTTGAAGGAAATGCCAATATGTAGACGATTTGGGATACAGCCAGAGCTTTTGTGATTGTTATTTTACCCTCTAGCCGACCAGTTATCTAAGATACCCTTTTCTTTTCTCAATTTTCTCAACAATTTTCTTGTACGTCGTTACAAAGGGTGCGTTTTTCTCTGACAGGGTCACACGTAATGGAGTACTCACTGGAGCAATTGAACTACTTTCGAATTTGCTACGTAGGGTTCAATTTGGTCCCTATAGGACTGCGACAGATCTTTAGAAACGAATGGGATTTCCTCTACAAGACAACTCCGCTTGGAGAATGGAAAGACACGCCGCAGAATGGCCGCGACTTCTACAATAATGAATCTCGAAGTAGTCACAGAAAGAATGCTCGATATCTGGCGACAATACAGAAAGGCAATACGACAGAATGGGATTGTACTAGTCTGTTCTTTGCGATCCTGTACTCAGATACCATTGGCACCACACTTAGTGCAGCCGTCAACAAAGATGTCGACGATCTTCGTCAAGTTCGAAACGATATTGCTCACATTAGTGAGGCTAAACTCACAGATGCCGATTTCCAAAATCACGTCGGAAGAGTGATAAATGCTTTTAATTCGTTGGGTCTTCCTATTAATGACATCGAAGACGTAAAGCTGCAGACGAGCTTTCCAACTGAAGAACTAAAAAAAGTAACGCAGGAAGTTCATGATCTCAAAAGTGAATTGGACCAGACGAAATCTGAGTTGGACCAGACAAAATATTCCTTGGATCAAACGAGATCTGATTTGGACCAAACCAAATCTAACTTGGACAAGGCAAAAAGTGACCTAAAATACACAAAATCTGACTTGGAGGCAACAAAGAACGTATTACAAAGCACACAGGATGATTTGTTTTCAGCAAAAGAAGAAAATAAGTCCCTCACACAAGAAATAAGTTTCAAACTTGAGCCGTTTTGTTTTCTGGCATTAAAACCACCCCACGATGACATCAGACGTTCCAGTGATATTGAAAGAATATCAAACAAAATGCAGGAACTTCTCAATGGTTCGAACACAGACGTTAGCACGATTTACTTGTCAGGAAATCCTGGATGTGGCAAAAGTCAACTTGCCCGTCAACTTGGATCTGAGTTCTTTTCAAAGAGATCAGACATGACGTTTGTTGCAACACTGAATGCGGAAAGCATTGAGACACTTACTGACTCTTACATCACCCTCGGTAGACACCTGGGAATTACAGAATATGCCTTGACGAACCTAGAAACCTCAAAAAGAGAAAAGCCAGGAGAAACAATTCAACAACTTCTTCGCTTGATTTTGCCGCAGGTTAGAAAGTACTCCAATTGGCTGATTATAGCGGATAACGTCATTGACTTGAGCTTAGTCCGAGGTTTTCTACCTCAGACTGGCAGTGAGGAGTGGGGCCATGGTCAAGTGTTGATCACTACACAAGATAGCACTGTAGTTCCCCATAATGCTCCACATACTCACCATGAATCATTTAGTAAAGGGATGCAGGCAGCTGATGCAGTGGAGTTGCTGGAAAAGGTGTCGCAAATTGCTGACCGAGAACAAACAGAACATGTTGCTACTGTTCTCGATTATCAGCCACTGGCCTTAGCAGCTGCTGCTTATTATGTGCAAACGGTTGCAAAGAATGGGTCTCCAAACTACAGTTGGGCGATGTATGTGGAAGGACTATCACAGAGGCAGGGAGAAGCGACTGAAGATGTTCTTGCCAGTGAGAGTGCCGCTTATCCAAAAACAACCACTAGCGCTGTAAAAATGGCCTTGGAAAGAGCTATTGAATCTGATGAAGTTCTTCGTCATACATTTTCTTTCTTTGCGCTCTGTGCCTTCGAAGTTCTTCCGCTTGACGCTATGGTAGACTTCGTGAAAGCTCGAATCACGGACCAACCAGAAGAGTTACTCAAGGCAAAGATTTTAAGATCTTCTTTAATTCTTTCTTCAATCGAAGAAGAAGAGGGACGCCTGTATTTAGGTTTGCATAATATTGTTCATTCAGTGCTTAAACGAGATTTGATTTGCAAAAAGGAATCATCGGACGATACTCAGACCATGGGAGAAGCAATCAAGATTTTTAGATCCTTACTTAAATCAGCAAACAAGAACAATTGGGCATTATTAAAGAAGCTAATTTCCCACTGCAAATCTCTGCTTGGGCACATGACGTCTTATTTGACCTCGCCTGAAAGCATTCTCGTAGAGAATTTGACACTTTTCGTAACCGTTGATGAAGTTGTTGACTGGCTAGCCGATCTTGCGAAGTATTGTTTAAAAACGTATGATTCAGTCTCGTTTTTGAAAGAGGTTGTGGATATAGCCTGCGGTTTACAAGGCAACCTGAGAAATACTAAGGAAGCAGCCTTACTGAAAGCAGACATTTTTTCGACGAGCGGAACTGTTTACCGGAGAATTAAACAATACACTCAAGCAAAAGAATTTCACAATAAGGCGCTGATGATCGACAAGAGTATTCTTGGCGAAGAACATTCAAAAGTAGCAACGAGCTATGGTAATTTGGGAGGAGTTTACCTAAGCCTTGGAGAATACAATCAAGCCAGAGAGCTTTACGAAAAGGCACTGTTAATTCAGAGGAAGATTTTGGGCGACGAGCACGCCAATGTAGCAACAAGCTACAACAATTTGGGTTCAGTGTATAGCGGCATTGGAGATAAAAATACAGCCAAGGAACTTTACGAAAAAGCACAACTGATTCGAAAAAATCTTTTCCTTGAAGAGACTGTCGCTGCAGCGGTAACGTATCGCAGCTTGGGAAATGTGTACAGTGATATCGGAGACTACGAACGAGCCAAAGAAGTTTACGAAAAGGCACTGACGATTAGCAGAAAGATTTTGGGCGAAGAGCATCCCGAAGTATCAGCAAGCTGTAGCAAGTTGGCAACACTATGCTTCCGCATTGGCGAATACAATCAGGCCAAAGAACTTTACGAGAAGGTACTGCGTATTGAGAAAAAGATTAAAAACGAAGATGATTCTAACATAGAAGTCATCTATAACCAATTGGGAGTAATTTACCGTAGAATCGGCGACTTCAGTCAGGCCAAGGAATTTCACGAAAAGGCACTGGTGATTGGGAAAATGGTATGGGGCGAAGAACATTCAAAAGTGGCGAGGAGCTATGGTAATTTGGGAGGAGTTTACCTAAGCCTTGGAGAATTCAATCAAGCCAGAGAGCTTTACGAAAAGGCACTGTTAATTCAGAGGAAGATTTTGGGCGACGAACACGCCCATGTAGCAACAAGCTACAACAACTTGGCAGCAGTTTTCAGCGACATTGGAGATAAAAATAAAGCCAAGGAACTTTACGAAAAGGCACAACTGATTCGAAAAAATCTTTTCCTCGAAGAGACTGTCGATGCAGCAACAACGTATGCCAACTTAGGAAATGTGTACAGGGATATTGGTGACTACAAACGAGCCAAAGAAGTTTACGAAAAGGCACTGATCATTAGAAGAAAGATTTTGGGCGAAGATAACGATGCTGTAAGAACACTTTATGAAAGATTGGCAAGATTAAACGAACGCATTTTCAGCAGCAGACAACCAAGCCAAGGTACTCAAGGAGAATACACCGTCAAATGTTATTCCTGTGTTCTTTCGTGATTATTGCACCTCTTTGGAAAAATTTCTGTGAGGTGGGTCAGATGTCGGAAAAATGATCTTTGCCACTTTCTTATCATCTAGCGGCCAGGTTTAAACAAAGGCGACAATTTCGGACAGCTTTTCAATGAACCGAAATCATGTACATAACGATGGTCTCTCATTTCTTAGGGTGCGTTTTTTGTTGGGAGAATCCGAAAACGGAATTGTGATCTCAGATCAAATGGATTCTTCACCATCAAACAAACGAAAGATCTGAAAAAAAGGATCATTTGCCATGACAACACGGGATGGAGACCTGAAAAGGTTGAAAATTACAGTTGGGAAAAAATAAAATGAAATAAAATTGAAAATATTTAAACGCCGCAAGAGTAGAAATAGTTTAGCGATCGTTAAAACAGTAGTTACAAATCGACGACTATCGTGGGTATTTTTGCGCTCAAATTGTTTAGGAAAGATGCTTAGAATTGCTCAGTGTAAACGCTTTTTTCTTGCAGTCTTGTTTTAGCGTGAAATTTGCTCGGAAACCTACCTTTTTTTTCGACCTTCTCGTGACAGGAAAATCAAAATGGCGCGAACAAAAGGGACAAGTTAGAACGTCATGTACGATAACTGTTGTATACCATTTCTGCACGGAAAACCGCTTGTTAAAAACACTTTTTTCGAATCCTTTCCCCAAAATCGCTCGTATGGTGAATCTCAAAACTCCGGATTTAGTTTTGATCTGAAGAATCCACCCGGAGTGTGGATTTTATGGATTCATGGTCCGTTTTGGATTTCACCAAAAAACGCAAAATCCGTTTTTGGATTAAGAATCCGGATTTAGATTTTCCCAAAAAATAAAACGCAGCCTTAATTTGATCCGAAATCAGTTGGTCTTCATTGTAAAAAGACAGTGTTGGTGTGTAAATGAGACAATCCTCGTACCCACCGAGTTCGAGGTCCGTACTGTAAGTTACGGACCAAGATTTTTCCCGTTGATGTATGGCCCAAGCGCGAGGGGCGCGGGCCATACATCAACGGGAAAAATCTCGGTCCGTAACTTACAGAACGGACCGAGAAAACGAGGTAAGTGAGACATTTATTATATCTCTGAGGTTGATCGGGCGCTCGGGAATGGAAACTAGCCGGCCGTGCGGTGAAATACTGCCCGGAAAATTGACCAATCACACCACACATACTAATTGAGAGATATAATAAAGTAGATTTTAAAAACTTGTTTTTGCAACAGCAATTGATAGTGAAGTGTAGGATTGGGATTGCGTGACCACAGTACTCACGCCGGAATGTGTATGTGGTAAAGTGACAGCTTCGAATTTGTAACGCCTTTTCTCGCTCGTTCATAACACGAGTACAGTCAAGCGGATTCGTGTGTCGCGACTTAGTTCAAGTAAGTTATTTGTACAATTAAACATTTCAGTTAGCTTATGGCGCGTTTTTTTTTTTGGGGGGGGGGGGGGGTTTGGGGCAATTTTTGTAATGTGAATATTCGGTAATCGTGTTCTTTTTAGGCTCGATTAACAGCCGCTCTTCGGAAAAATAAGCCCGCGCTCCTAGCAACACCGGACTCGTGAGATCGATAGCGGCGAAAATCCTGCCTATGTTGTTTTGGGACCTCTTCTGTTTTCAAAATGAACGGACTACCGGAGTATTCCTTTCATTTTACTCCCGATAGCAGAATGAACGGAATGAACAGAATACGATTTACTCAGAATACACAGAATGTGCATCCGTTTAAAAAAGTGTTGACGAGAAAAAAAATCGTACGCGGCCCGCGAGGGATCTCCACGAACACTTGAATTCGGGCAGAATTTGAGCTCGTTTTCGGTGATGTCTTGCGTTTTTCAAAGCCCTGAAAAGCCAGAAGGACGACAAATTCTTTGTGTTTATTTTCTCTTTGCTTGCCTTTGTTTTTTTACGTGTTCAAGTGAGAATACTGAGAAAATAGCCCTCAAACGTACAGCCACAGGAGATGTGAAGTTTCTCATGAGCAGTGATTGGCTTCGTCACGATTATTCAATTTTTAGAATATCCTTTCTTTTGGGAATTTATATTTCGTATATTCTGTTGTTACTCTTAGACCGAAATAAGACTAACCAGTCCACTCTAAAAGAATGCGCCCTTAATGTTCCCTTCCTTATATCCAGCTTATATATGTAACTATTAAAAACTGGGTCATTGTATAATGCAATTCCAGGAATTTGGTTGGTTTTGCCGCCATGATATATGAGCCATTATATTACACCCGAGAAATTACGATCCTTAAATTGCCTTCTGGTGGTTCTTTCAAAACGAAATCAGCAAGATCTAGAAATACATTTTTTATTGTTTTTTTAAAAAAAAAAATTATTCCACTCGTGCCGTGTGTGATATGAGATGACCTCGTTATCTATCATCTCACTTCAAACGCACGCTTACGAATAAATTGTTAAATAAACAGCACCCTACTCGAAAGCTCTGGGTTTATTTGTTTCGGAAAATCCTAGTGATCCGGATTCTTTGGATTTTAGACCTGAGAATAACGAAATAGGAAATCTATAAAGGAATTTGTTGCTGTAAAAACCACGTGTGCGTGGAAATGCAAAGTCTTTAGAGTTTCGTGCAGAAACTAGCTAAAAGACGAGTCTTTCCATCATTTCCCACGATGAACGAAATAATAAAAAAAAGGAACCTTTTTGGGTTCAATGAACTATTTCAACTATGGAATCATAGAAAAGGTCTACTTCGTCAGAACAGCAACCAACCAAGAACTAACGCCAAGAAAATCGTTTGCCACCATTCAACCTGTTATTAACATAAGAATTTGCTTTATACTGACCCGCCTTTTACGCTGTCTCATGTAAGCCTGTGAAAATTGGCGGGATTGTTTGTCGTGGCTAACCTTTTTGGCGGCGGAGAATTGAGAGGAGGCTCATCGCAGCGTTCGCGCAACCAAAATGGGGACTTTACGCAACCACGACGGCAACGCCAACGAAAACGTCACTTGAAAATACTTGAAAGTTCGTGTTACTTGTACTACTTTGCGCTTATTCCAATTTGTTCAACTTCTACAATGTGGCCGAACTATCCAGTAACAGAACTGGTGGGAACGGTGTTCAAGTTAGCACAGAGAATGAAAATTCACTGTCATGTGCTCACGTTCTCCGTAAAACCTTGAATTTGGGCATTTCACGTTGTTGTTTGGCCCAGGATGGCAACGAAATGTATCAAAATTTGTAATGTACGTGCACAGCATTGTTTAGCTCATTAAGCCTTTTCTTTATTGACGTTTTCGTTGCCGTCGGCGTCGTGTTTGCGTAAAGTCCCTAATGTTTGCCTCCGCGGGAATGGCACCGTAACCTTCAGTTTTAAAATGTGTATATTTTCAGTAACTTGACTCACTTGGGTGCACAAAGCCCTCTGTATCTTGAAGCTTTTTCAAATTGGCTATAAACTCCGCATGCGCTCTCCAACAACCTCTCCTCAACACGCTTCTTAAATTCTGCATTGAATGCAAGATCGAGTGGTTGAATGTTTCTCGTTGCGTCTGGAGGTGCAAGCCCCAATGTCGTCTGGCACCCTTGCGTTAGAATGGTCTTTATTCTGTCTGTTGTTTGAGCTCTTTCCGAATCATGGTTCATCATGGTTCATGGTTTTTGTTCCCCGAAAATAACGACCCCCCGAAAGTAACGATCCCCAAAGATTTCTAATTCCGAAAGTAACGAGGGTCGCTAATATCGGAACTGACTTTACGGTATTTCACGAAGGTAGAAATCTTTTCCTGCTTTAACATTCTTTTGCCCTTCATCATTCGTATGCTTACTAATTTGATGATGGTCTCGTATTAAGAACCGAAATATGTTGTTTCCTTGCTTATTGTTACATTTTAAAGGGACAATGTCACCCCAGGCGCATGCGCGCGTTGATATGAAGCGCTTTGAAATCATTGGCCCAACATTTTCAAATACCGTTGGAGACTATTTTCATGTTTGAATCGCATTCATCTTCGGAAAGTTTCTATTTACAAGCGTTCTTTAGTAACTACAGAGGCTGTTTGTTACGATCTTTTCAGAAAAACTTTTGTAATGGCGGAAAAGCAAAAAATCCCGCGACACGAGCTGTATGCAATTAAGTCTCAGCCAGACTTTACTGCGCATGTGCCACAGCTTAGATAGTCCTTTTTAAAGGACTTAAAAGTTCGCAAGATATTTTTCGAGGTGGGTGTCAGTTATGCTATATTCTAAAAAAAGAGCAAGGCTGATTTCACGGTCAGGGAAGTATATTTTCCAATATTTCGAAAGGCACGGCCTTTCTTCTTCAGCCGGCGGTATGTTTGAGATTGACCCTGTGGCAAGATATGTTACAATTTTAAACGGTTACAATAGATACCTGAAAAAAGGCGAAAGTTACATAGACAAAAACGTTACAATTTGGTCTACGGTGTTATATTCGGTGTTATATGCTATATTCCCAGGTTTCCCGAGTTAGTAGTTAGCGAGGTTAGCCTACTTTAATAACGCTCATAAAGATCGCGAGCGAGGACGGTATGTTTTTGTAGAAAACTACCATGAGACTGAAATGAACGTTCAAGTGAAATTCCCCTAAAAGAGTCGCATCAAATGTTAATTTCAAAGGACAATCGTAAACGTAAAACTATCCGCTTCAATTATCCTTTGCTATCTGCGTGTTTTTAAAATCATCCCCTCTGCCATGAAATAAATGAACTCAAAAGTCATTCAAAGGAAATAACTGAAAATAGCTGGACCAGAAGACTCAGACCTACAACCAAGGGCAGAAGTCTTGGGACAATTCTCATTTATGTTATTTCCTTATGTGCGCAAAACAGACATGAACGCACGAATGGAAAATCCTCTCCCCACCCCCCCCCCCCCCGTAACAACGTTAAAATCGTACGCTCAGAATGCTTTGTGAACTTCAACATTAGTTCATTGGGTGGGGCTGGGGGGGGGGTATGTTGGGGGAGCACAATATCTTTGAAAATGCATTGAATAGCGCTATAGCATGGCTTCCGTGCGCCTATTGAATGGAGTTATGTTTTATGATTCAGTATTTAAAACATAATTCATGTCTCAGTGTAAACCAATTGCCATTAAACGTTATAAATATGGGAAACTCTTGATCACAGTTGCCCACTAGCCTCCAAGACGACTCGTCTAAAACCGACTGCGTGGGAGGCTGAGTTCCCCACGCGTGGCGTCAAACACGTGACCCGACATGACTCATTGCACAAGATATTTCCGCTTTCGCTTTGTTAGTATCTTGATCACTTGGTGTACAAGGCAGACATATTTACCAAGCTTTTCTTCGCCTGGCTATAATCGAACAAACCAGTGAATATCGTGTGATCTCTGCAGGAAACTTCAGTGTCCAACACAATTGAATAGCTGGTACGTATTGCTGATTATGTCTGATTTTGATAGCTGTGCAGGAATGGGTGCACTGTACTGAGACGGATCATGTGAATATGCGTGTTTATTTCTGGAACTTGAACACGGGAATATATTTGCTTTTTAACAACGTATGCTTAAGATGTAAAATCCTCGACAAAATATCTTAGTGTCTAAGGTTTATGTGTTTTTGTTACTCAGTCTCGTGTGACACAGGTTAAAGAAAAATCGCAAATATAAAACTCTAATATTAATTGCGCGATTTCGTCTGCATACCTTTGTGTAATTAGCTCTCGTCAAATGATGTCTTCCAGGAACTGTTGAACGATTTTGCCGATCAAATGATCATAAGTTAGCTGCAATAGATTTTCTATTGTCTCGCCCTTTATTAAGCATACAAAAAAGGTATATCTTTCAACCTGAACACAAATCGTAAGACGCAGTTTTGATCGAGGGAAAAGTCCCTTGGAAAAATTCCAAGATCAGATCACTCACCCTGTTATTAAAATGTCTCCCCAAAAGATGTGTTAAAACTTGAAGGTAAGAAAAATTAAAAGTAACGCTGTTCGTCGTTTCGATGTTTCAAACATCATTATAAAGAATGAAGAAGACGTTTGATGTCGGGGTTGCTAAAAGAGTTGAGTTTCGAGAAATGAAATTTCATTCGATGGCATTTCTGCGTGCTTGATTTTTATGCAAATAAGTTAGCAGAATACCTTCGCACGAATCGAATCCGATTGCACGTTTAACGATGGTTTGAGCTCTTGTATAAACAACATTTCATAAATAAGGCAGTCAAATTTATTCCGGCACTTTTTGAGGACCGAAAACTTGTCCGCGATGGTTGATTTCTCGACCCCATGGTGTTTCATGTGTTTCCCAATCGAAGATCTTGAGCTTGTGTGTTCGTTAATACGTTTTCTTCATTCTTGATAATAATGTTTGAAACATCGAAACGTCGAACAGCAGTACTTTTAATTTTCCTTGTAAAATGCTTTAACAAGCAACTGACCATCCGAAAACTTTAAGGTGACTTGAAATTAGATTTGTTCATACAACCTCTTGATTGTTGGCGATAAGTCATAAACAAATCTTGTTATTTAACATATTAAAGGGAAAAACCGACATTCCTGTCTGCCTTTTAATTGCTACAAGATAGACACTCTACTCTTCCCTAACTCTCCTCAAATTTATTATTGAGACTTTTAGAAAATCATGATAAATTGTTTTTTTGTAACCTTGCGAAACCAATGCATTTACTGAAGACGTCACTGGTGAACATTATAATTAACCTATTTACATTGATTTCTGTCACCTGGAAAGGTCAAAATTTTGAGTTTGCAAATTTGATTTATTTGCAGTCTCGGCTGGAAGGTCCTTTCCTGTTAATTACAACCTTATGATTCGAGTTTGTTTGATTCAGGGGAATACCAAAGTGATCTTATGTAGCGTGACTTTTTGATGTTGCTCACTTCGAGCCGTACATGCAAAGTCACTAAAAACTAATTAAGTGCATCACGCATTGTTCTCTTTATTTTCCCTTGACTCGTCACAATGTGAAAGGCAACGTTTTATTATATACATGTATAGGTGTCATCATGCATGCGATTTACAGACCTTGTAACCAGCCTTGTTTTTTAAGCTTCTGTGGATGGTTGTTAGAAAAACCGCTCCTGGTAAAACGCGTGATCAAAATTTTCGCGAGCGTGATCGTAGTCACGCACATTTGTCTTTTAAAGTTCCTGAGGATGCTGAGAAGAAGTGACAATCTGCTTCTTAAATTTTGAGTTTTTCGAACTTGTGAGATGGTTATTTCAGTTTTCTCCTGAAAACAGATGTTTATGGTTGTAGAGTTTTTTTCGTTTTGTTCGGCAAGCATAAACCGCTTCATGTCGCGATTTTCCGCCTCGCTTACTTGTCCAAATAAATACTTTACGCCCTTTTACGGGAAGCAAAATATCAGAAAATACATGTAATTCAAAACATCGTGATATATTATCTTGATTTGAAGTGCAAAATTTATCAGCGAGGCAAAACTCATGGTCTTCTGCTGAGGAATAGTTTCGGAGGATAAACCGCAAACCAAGACAACCGGCCCGTGTCCAGAAGTTGATACGGAGATAATTCAAGGCATACATCTTTTCGCTGGTTATTTGAGGGAACTCGCTTGGCGTTTGAACGCGACTTGATTGTGTTCATTTACTTTTCAAGTTGATTGACTTTTGGCGGTAGGGCTTTCCAACAATGCGAACTAATGTAAACTCCGACGCTGAAAACATTGAAAAGGATTATATTTTTTCATGCACACTATTCTCATATGGAGACAAATCCTTGTAGCAAGGTTTTTTAAAATTCCATTCAGGTGGAAAGGGCGTTTCCCGTCTACTCGCTTCAACTGTAATTGTATCAACTGTCTCAGTGTATTCAAACATTATATATGTAACAACTCTGTAATGCGGAGGAGGCCTTATTCTATAAGCGCTATGGTTTCTGCTAAGGCTTCCTCGCTACTTTGTCTGTGATATATATCTTTTGTACTCTTATTTTGCCTTTTGTTTTGTAACGTGTGTGGTGAAGAAAAGTGAAATGACCAAACAAAGGACATTTTAGACAAGAACAAAACAAAACAGAACAAAAACAAACGAACAAAAAAAAAAGAAAAAAAGAAAAGAGAAGAAAAGAAATATGTAAGTGAAAAATCCCCGTTACGCTGTTACTCTTTTTGCTAACAACCCGTTGTATTATAATAAAAAGACGCCAGTATTTGCGAAGCCGATTACATTCGATTTATGACAGCCGTCGCCAACTGATTTCATATGAAACAAATTTCGTGTTTGTCGGCAACCACTTGAATTCTTTTGTTTTATTCGACTATACTACACAAAGAAAACTTATGGCGATCATTTTAAAACAATGGGAAAAACGCGCACGTTTAGACGAGTCTGACAAAACGCGTATAGGCGACTGTGTTACTCATTTAATTCTGACGTGCACTATAGATCCTTTAGAGTTGTGTTGTGATAGGCTGTACAGTATACGATCTTGTAATGTGTTACAGCGGATATCACTTTGTGATAGAGCGGTTTCCAATCAATTGTCGTAAAACCAAAACCAAACTAATTACTCCGGCCAATCGCAAAAGATGTAAACAACACAACGAGCCAATCAGAATTCGAAGCAAATACATTTAATCGGTGCCAAGCCCGGGAAAATGCGTGTGGCGAAACCACGATTATATATATTGGTTTTGGTATGGATTCCCATTTGGTTGAGAAAGTTGCGCCAGTTTTGTTAACTAATCGCAGAGCGTAGTAATGCAAAACCCAAGCAAACGCGAAATTACTTTCGACACAATTGAAAACCACTCTATTCGAGACAATTGGTTTTAATGCCCTAGTTATCTATAAAGGAGTTGTAGCTTAGAAAATGCTGGTCGTTAAAGCTTTGAATACCTAACATCTTAAGTCCTCCCTTCTCGTAATTATTTAAAGCTGTCATCCATTTGACTTTATCGCCCTTACCGTCCCAATCGAAATCATACAATATGGAGTTGATTTCCTTGAGTATCTCTGGAGATGTTGAAGAAAATGCCAATATGTAGACGATTTGGGATACGGCCAGAGCTTTTGTGATTGTTATTTTACCTTCTAGCCGACTAGTTATCTAAGATACCCTTTTCTTTTCTCAATTTTCTTGTACATCTTTACAAAAGATGCGTTTTTCTCTGACAGGGTCACACGTAATGGAATACTCACTGGAGCAATTGAACTACTTTCGAATTTGCTACGTAGGGTTCAATTTGGTCCCTATAGGACTGCGAAAGATCTTTAGAAACGAATGGGATTTCCTCTACAAGACAACTCCGCTTGGAGAATGGAAAGACACGCCGCAGAATGGCCGCGACTTCTACAATAATGAATCTCGAAGTAGTCACAGAAAGAATGCTCGATATCTGGCGACAATACAGAAAGGCAATACAACAGAATGGGATTGTACTAGTCTGTTCTTTGCGATCCTGTACTCAGATACCATTGGAATCACACTTAGTGCAGCTGTCAACAAAGATGTCGATGATCTTCGTCAAGTTCGAAACGATATTGCTCACATTAGTGAGGCTAAACTGACAGATGCCGATTTCCAAAATCACGTCGGAAGAGTGATAAATGCTTTTATTTCCTTGGGTCTTCCTATTAATGACATCGAAGACGTAAAGCACCAGACAAGCTTTCCAACTGAAGAACTAAAAAACGTGAGGAAGGAAGTTAGTGATCTCAAAAGTGAATTGGACCAAACGAAATCTGAGCTGGACCAAACCAAATCTAACTTGGACAAGACAAAAAGTGACCTAAAATACACAAAATCTGACTTAGAGGCAACAAAAAACGTATTACAAAGCACACAGGATGATTTGTTTTCGGTAAAAGAAGAAAATAAGACCCTCACACAAGAAATAAGTTTCAAACCTGAGCCGTTTTGTTTCCTAGCATTAAAACCACCGCACGAAGTCATCAGACGTTCTAGTGATATTGAAAGAATCTCAAACAAAATGCAGGAACTTCGCAGTGGTTCCAACGGAGCAGTTAGCACGATTTACTTGTCAGGAAATCCTGGATGTGGCAAGAGTCAACTTGCCCGTCAACTTGGATCCAAGTTCTTTTCAAAGAGATCAGATAATCAGGCTGAAGACATGACGTTTGTTGCAACACTGAATGCGGAAAGCATTGAGACACTTACTGACTCTTACATCTCCCTCGGTAGACACCTAGGAATTACAGAATATGCCTTGACTAACCTCGAAAGCTCAAAAAGAGAAAAGCCAGGAGAAACCATTCAACAACTTCTTCGCTTGATTTTGCCGCAGGTTAGAAAGTACTCCAATTGGCTGATTATAGCGGATAACATCATTGAATTGAGCTTAGTCCGAAGTTTTCTACCTCAGAGTGGCAGTGAGGAATGGGGCCATGGACAAGTGTTGATCACTACACAAGATAGCACTGTAGTTCCCCATAATGCTCCACATACTCACCATGAATCATTTAGTAAAGGGATGCAGGCAGCTGATGCAGTGGAGTTGCTGGAAAAGGTGTCGCAAATTTCTGACCGAGAACAAACAGAACATGTTGCTGCTGTTTTCGATTATCAGCCACTGGCCTTAGCAGCTGCTGCTTATTACGTGCAAACGGTTGCAAAGAATGGGTCTCCAAACTACAGTTGGGCGATGTATGTGGAAGGACTATCACAGAGGCAGGGAGAAGCGACTGAAGATGTTCTTGCCAGTGAGAGTGCGGCTTATCCAAAAACAACCACTAACGCTGTAAAAATGGCCTTGGAACGAGCTATTGAATGTGATGAAGTTCTTCGTCATACATTTTCTTTCTTTGCGCTCTGTGCGTTCGAAGTTCTTCCAGTTGACGCTATGGTAGACTTCGTGAAAGCTCGAATCACGGACCAACCAGAAGAGTTACTCAAGGCAAAGATTTTAAGATCTTCTCTAATTCTTTCTTCAATCGAAGAAGAAGAGGGGCGCCTGTATTTAGGTTTGCACAATATTGTCCATTCAGTGCTTAAACGAGGTTCCATTTACAAACAGGAATCATTGGATAATACTCAGACCATAGCAGAAGCGGTCAAGATTTTTAGTTCCTTACTTATATCAGCAAACAAGAACAATTGGGCATTATTAAAGAAACTAATTTCCCACTGCAAATCTCTGCTTGAGCACATGACGCCTAATTTGACCTCGCCTGAAAGCATTCTTGTAAAGAATTTGACACTTTTCGTAAGCCTTTATGAAGTTGTTGACTGGCTAGACAATCTTGCCAGAACTTGCATAATAATTTGCGATTTTTCGTTTGTAAAACACGTTGTAGATATAGCCTGCAATTTACAAGGGAACTTAAGCAATACTAAGGAAGAAGCCTTACTGAAAGCAAGGATTTTCTCGAACAGCGGAATCGTTTACCGGCAAATTGAAAAATACATCCAAGCAAAGGAATTTCATGAGAAAGCACTGATGATCGACAAGAGTATTTTCGGCGAAGAGCACTCAAGAGTAGCAATACACATTGGGAATTTGGGAGCAGTTAACCTAAACCTTAGAAAATTCGATGAAGCCAGAGAACGTTACGAAGAGGCACTGCAAATTCAGAGGAAGATTTTGGGCGACGAACATGCCCATGTAGCAGCAAGCTACAACAATTTGGCATCAGTGTACAGCAGCATTGGAGATAAAAATAAAGCCAAGGAACTTTACGAAAAAGCACAACTGATTCGGAAAAATCTTTTCCTTGAAGAGACTGTCTCTGCAGCGAGAACGTATCGCAGCTTGGGAGGTGTGTATAGTGATATCGGAGCCTACGAACGAGCCAAAGAAGTTTACGAAAAGGCACTGGCGATTAGTAGAAAGATTTTGGGCGAAGAGCACCCCGAAGTATCGGCAAGCTGTAGCAAGTTGGCAACGCTATGCCTCCGCATTGGTGAATACAATCAAGCCAAAGAACTTTACGAGAAGGTACTGCAAATTGAGAAAAAGAATGAAAACGAAGATGATTCTAGCATGGAATTCATCTATAACCAATTGGGTGTAATTTACCGTAGAATCGGCGACTTCAGTCAGGCCAAGGAATTTCACGAAAAGGCACTGGTGCTGGCGAAAAAGGTATGGGGCGAAGAACATTCAAAAGTAGCAACGAGCTATGGTAATTTGGGAGGAGTTTACCTAAGCCTTGGAGAATTCAATCAAGCCAGAGAACTTTACGAAAAGGCACTGTTAATTCAGAGAAAGATTTTGGGCGACGAGCACGCCCATGTAGCAATAAGCTACAACAACTTGGCAACAGTGTACAGCGAAAGTGGAGATAAAAATAAAGCCAAGGAACTTTACGAAAAAGCACAGCTGATTCGATGCAGCAACAACGTATGCCAACTTAGGAAATGTGTACAGTGATATTGGTGACTACAAACGAGGCAAAGAAGTTTACGAAAAGGCACTGATGATTAGAAGAAAGATTTTCGGCGAAGATAACGATGATGTAAGAACACTTTATGAACAATTGGCAAGATTAAACGAACGCATTGTCAGCAGCAGACAACCAAGCCAAGGTACTCAAGGAGAATACACCGTCAAACGCTGTTCCTGTGTTCTTTTGTGATTATTGCACTTCTTTGGACAAATTTCTGTGACGTGGGTCAGATGTCGGAACAATTTGCTCATCCACTTTCTTGCCATCTAGCGGCAAGGTTTAGACAAAGGCAATAATTTCGGACAGCTTTTCAATAAACCGAATTTCGAAAATCATGTACATAACGATGGTCTCTCATTTCTTAGGGTGCCTTTTTTTTTGGGAGAATCCGAAAACGGAATTGTGATCTCAGATCGTATGGATTCTTCACCACCAAACAAACGGAAGATCTGAAAAAAGGATCATTTGCCATGACAACACGGGATGGAGACCTGAAAAGACGAAAATTACAGTTGAAAAAATAAATAATTGAATAAATAAATAAATAAATAAATAAATAAATAAATAAATAAATAAATAAATAAATAAATAAATAAATAAATAAATAAATAAAAGTGAAAATAACGCCACAAGAAAAGAATTAGCTTAGCGATCGATAATAAACAGCGGATTTAAAACATGACTGCTAAGTTTACTCAAATTGTTTAGGAAAGGTGTTTGCAATTGCTGTGAACGACTTTTTCCGTGCAGTTTATTTGGCGTGAAATGTGCACGGGAACCTACCTTTTTTCGACCTTCTCGTGACAGGGAAATCATTTTGGCGGGAACAAAACGGATAAGTTATGTACGATAACTGTTGTATACCATTTCTGCACGGAAAACCGCTTCTTAAAAACACTTTTTTGAATTCTATCCCCCAAAATCGCTCACACGGTGAATCTGATCTGAAGAATCCACCCGGGTGTGGATTTTATGGATTCATTGTCCGTTTTTGGATTTCACCAAAAAAACGCAAAATCCGTTTTTGGATTTAGAATCCGAATTTAGATTTTCCCAAAAAATAAAACGCACCCTTCATTTGATCCGAAATCAGTTGGTTTCCATTGTAAAAAAAAAACAGTGTTGGTGTGTAAATGAGACATACCGAGGTCCGTTCTGTACGTTATGGACCGAGAATTTTCCCATTGGTTTATGCCATAAGAACGAGGATCCGTAACTTACAGGACGGACCGAGAAAACGAGGTTAGTGAGATATTTATTATATCTCTGAGGTTATAAATAGGGCGCGCGGGAATGGAAACTAGCCGGCCGGACAGTGAAATACGACCCGCAAAATTGACCAATCACACCACGCGTACTAACTGAGAGATATAATAAAGTAGATTTTAAAAACTTGTTTTTGCAACAGCAGTTGATAGTGACGTGTAGGATTCAAAGGGATTGCGTGACCACAGTTCTCACGCCGGAATGTGTATGTGGTCAAGTGATAGCTTCGAATTTGTAACGCCTCTTCTCGCTCGTTCATAACACGAGTACAGTCAAGCGGATTCGTGTGTCGCGACTTAGGTCAAGTAAGTTATTTGTACAATTAAACAATTCAGTTAGCTTATAGCGCGTTTTTTTTGGGGGGGGAGGGGGGTGGGGACTGTTTTGGTAATGTAAATATTCGGTAATCGTGTTCTTTTTAGGCTCGATTAACAGCCCCTCTTCGGCAAAATGAGCCCGCGCTCCTACCAACACCGGACTCGAGAGATCGATAGCGGCGACAATCCTGCCTATGTTGTTTTGGAACCTCTTCTGTTTTCAAAATGAACGGACTACCGGAGTATTCCGTTAATTTTACTCCCGATAGAAGAATGAACGGAATGAACAGAATACGGCTAACTCAGATTACACAGAATGTGCATTCGTTTAAAAAGACTTGACGGAAAAAATCGTACGTGGTCCGGGAGGCATCTCCACGAACACTTGAATTCGGGTAGAATTCGAGCTCGCTTTCAGTGGCGTCTTGCGTTTTTCAAAGCCCTGAGAAGCCAGGAGGACGATAAATTATTCGTCTTTATTCTCTCTTAGCTTACCTTTGTTTTTGTACGTGTTCAAGTGAGAATACTGAGAAAACAGCCCAAAAGTTTACAGTCACAGTCGATGTGAAGTTGTACATGCGCGGATGTATTGGCTTTGTCACGATTATTCAGTTTTCAGAATATCCTTTCTTTTTGGAATTTTTATTTCGCATATTCTGTTGTTACTCTTAAACCGGAATAAGAATAACTAGTCCACTCTAAAAGAATGCGCCCTTAATGTTCCCTTCCTTCAGTATCCAGCTTATATCTGTAACTAAAAAACTGGATCATTGTATAATGCAATTCCAGGAATTTGGTTGGTTTATCGGTCATGGTATATGAGCCATTATATCACACCCGAGAAATTGCGATCCTTAAATTGCCTTCTGGTGGTTCTTTCAAAACGAAATCAGCAAGATCTAGCAATGTATTTTTTGTTTATTGTTTTTTGAACAATTATTCCACTTGTGTTTATGTGATACTGTGAGATGATCTCGTTGGCTTTCTATCATCCCATATCAAGCGCACGCTCATGAAATAATGATAGATAAACAGCAGCCCACTCAAAAGCTCTGGGTATATTTGTTTGGGAAATTCTAGTGATCCGGATTTCTTGGATTTTAGTCCTCACAATAAAAAAATGGAAAATTTATACAGGAATTTGTTGCTGTGAAAACCACGTGTGCGTGGAAATGAAAGTCTTTCGAGTTCGTGCAGAAACTAGCTAAAAGTCGAGTGTTTCCATCTTTTCTCACGATGAAAGAAATATAAAGAGAAATACGTGTTCAATGAACTAATTCAACTATGGAATCATAGAAAACATCTACGTCAGAACGCCGAACAACCGACCAAGAACTAACGCCGAGAAAATCGTTGGCCGCAATTCGACCTGTTATTAACATGAGAATTTGTTTTATACTGGCCCGCCTTTTACGCTGTCTCATGTAAGCCTGTGAAAAGTGGCGGGATTGTTCGGCGCGGACAACATTTTGGCGGCGGAGAATTGAGAGGAGGCTCATCGCAGCGTTCGCGTAACGAAAACGTTTTCCTCTGCGCGAACGTCACCGTAACCTTCAGCTTTAAAATGTGTATATTTTCAGTGACTTGACTCACTTGGCTGTACAAAGCACTCTGTATCTTGAAGCTTTTTTAAATTGGCTATAAACTGCGCATGCGCTCTCCAACAACCTCTCCCACCCCGCACCCCGTTTGAAGGTCAATCATTTTAATAAGCCTCACGTCTACTCCTTTCCATGGTAGAAAACCCCAAAAAGAAAGACTTCAAAATCCAGGCATACTTATAGTCAGAACATCAGTCAGTTTGTCCACTACAAACTCTTTGAAACACGACCCGTAACTTACAGTCCTCCGGATCGAGAAAACGAGGTTAGTAAGAGATATGTATCTGTCCGTTGCGCACGAGGAGACATTTTGAAAAGGTCTATTAAACTTTTGTTCAACACTTATGATTTGAAATAAGCCCCCTCCCTATTAAGACCCCCCATCCACCCCATCAACTTTCTGGAGGCCTGACTATATATCCCCCTCCCGCTCCCCGTGAGCTGAATACTGGAGGGTTTTACGGTACTTGAACAGTCAATACTTGACCTCATAAGCCAATGTGAAAGGTCCCCAAGCAAAGAACTGCATTTCTTCTGACCTGTGGTTTATTACCCTTAAAAGTCCAAAGATAAGATTGCAAGGAATTTACGGTTTTCAATCTCTATTAGCTGATTCGGAATCGTCAATCCGTTCAGTAATATTTGTACTTACGTTAAAGCGATAGCTAGCAAATTCACTTTTGTTCAACATATTTCAATGCTTTTTATGTCTGATACATCTATCACGCGACTGACTTAATCCGCGCTCTCACTACGAGTGTCTTTTTGAAAAGTCGGTCGATGAAAAATCATCTCTTCGGATGGCAAAATATCGTTCGAATCTACAGCTTACTCCTCGCGATCGTCGAAAGAAAAAAAGACCGAATCTAATTTGAAAAATTTTCTGAATAGGCCATTTCTGAGTTGCTGTGGACCTGACTATGATAGCGAGGCTAAGTGCAAAACTTTTCATATGAAAATTAGTTTTGTTTGCACATGAATGAAAACCAACTTTCATAACAAAAACTTTACACTTAACCTCGCTTTCATAATGAGGTTCAAAGCAACTCAGAAATGGTCTATTATCTTCGCCCTCATTTGTGTCGCTTTTATACTGATTCTTGCTCTTTAAGGTAACACCAGCGGTAACTTCTAACTTCTAACAAAGTAATTCCTGACCCATTTTAAACGCAACGAACAAGGGATAACCGCGATGACGGTTATCGTGTAAAACACGCAAATGATTAAAGGGGCAGTGTCACTTTTTTTTAGTGTCACTTTCACTAGATTCAGATTTCACATTTTTTATTTATGCACTATTTAAATAGTTTAATACAAAGGGAAATTACGATACATCACAAAAGTGACATAAAGACAACATTAAATTACATAAATCATTAAAGGTAAAATGTGCGCAGTGACCAAAGGAGCTTAGGCTTTCGAGTTGGTCACTGTCACGTGCAGCTAATTGGCGTATAACCTGCAACTAACTGAGTAGCACAAAACAAAAGACAAGAAAATTAAGAGTGCATTAAATCATGCTACAATTTTTACATAAAAAACAATGGAAATGATAGTTTTGGTGAGGGCAGAGAAATCAAATACTCATCGGGTATTTAAAAGGTACACAGTTACTTTCTCCTAAGCAAAATACTGATATATTTTTTCATGTCCAGTCTTTTATATATGAATCGAAGAGATTTTATAAAAGTACCTAGATGTGTATTTTCCACCTGTTAGCATTTGTTAATTTGGCTGCCGCTCTGACTAATTATTATTTAAAGTTAATTTTTCAATTCAACGTTATTTCGAAGTGAGCCCTCTCGATGAGTGTTTTTTTCTCTTAGGGCAAACTTCGACAATAAAATATGTTTAAATAAAAAAAGGATACGATTTGTATTGCTTGTAGAAGCTATTGTATGGGATTTTTTTTTAATTTAGAGGGAATTTTTTCCCAAATTTTAGACCTAGCAAATGCAAAAGTGGAAGCTCCGTTATTATTCCTTATCCTCGGCCGATGAAAATAAAGGTTTGATTCAAATCTGGTGTTGTAGCTATGAACTTCAGAGGCAAGAGGAAGGTTTCCTTTGAAAGTCATAGGGACGTTAGTAGTATTGTTAGTAATTTTATGTATGAAAAGGGCCGAAAAACATATTTGTATGGATGTAAACGTCAAAATAATGGTTCAGTTTTATTAATAACAACCCTACCAGTGCACAGAAACTAGTATCATTCATATTTATCTGCGGATGGCTAGGATAGAAATGGATTGGAACTTGAAAAAATTGGCCAGTTTTTTCAAGTACCTCCTATGCATCTTGGAAAAAAGGTTATAGTTTATTCTTGCTCCGAGAAATCGTTTCATATCTTCTTTCTCGGTCCTGTAAGAACAATTTAATGTTAGTCAAATATTTTGAGCACTTTGGACCAATATACAGCAAAATCTCTGTGACAGTGCGTTTTTAAGTGCGTCACCTGAAATGCGCCACTACACAGGATTTTCCGCTTTGGTTCGTGTTGTGCGATCAATTGGTAACTGTACAAAGCAGTCAAGGATTTTAAACTCTTCTTCGCTTTGCTTTTAGCCAACAAAGCACGACACATCTCGTGCCCTCTTGTGGTCTCCACGGAAGACTTCAGCGACTCCAGTTTAATTGAGTGCTGGTAGGTAAAGTCGTGATATTCAACACTGACACAAGCGCTAATAGCAGCCGGTGTAGAACAAATCGATAATTTGAGTTCATTGAGACTAAGGCTTCAACGAGAATCTAAGCAAGTTAGTTTTTGTTTAACTTGATGGCGATAGATTATGGGATTACTTTTATGTAAGACAGAATGATCTGTGAAATTTACAGCTGTCTCAAACAGTTTGCTCGTGCCTGGGATTTCTGTGAGTTAAGTCATTGGACGCCGGGCCAATATGATATCCTCAGCTGTTATTGACATAAACACTGCCGGTCTTCTAAGAATTGTTGCCGACTTATTTCTGTACGTCGCACAATCGCTTATCAGCAACATTCAAACTGTTATTGTTTAACTCTTTTTCTTGGAACACAAAGCTATAAACCAAAATTTAAACATAGGGAAAAAATACAAAATTAAATATAGATTACCACAGAGTAGAACTTGCAAATAGATCACCAGACAGTAGAGTTGCAGTATTGAGTTGCTACTGTGACAGTATGTTCCTGTGTTTTATATCATACGTTACACAATAGATATCGGTACTGAAGTGTGGTAACTGAACAAAATCGAAATTTAAGTTGTTTATAACGCCGGTGTCGCTAGGTGACAGTGTCTTGTATAAACCTTACAATTAATAGTGGAAAAAACCACATTCCTGTCAACCTTCAAAAGGTGATATGTTAGGTGGTCTACTAAAACTCGGAAATGTCGTTGAATTATTCTTTTAATACCAGAATCTTATGAAAACACCATAAATAATTTACTGCTTGAACTGATTGTGGTGGTTCATATTGTAAGAAGTTGAAGAAGTTAAAAATCTCTAACCTGGTCTGTAGGTTCTTGGCCATTTTCAATTCAATGTAATCAGATCATTTCTTAAAAACAGCGGGATTTAGATGGAGTGTCTTTTTACTGGTGTTTATTTTAATTCAAACTCTAGCGAAAAAAGTCACGGACCACTTAAGTATATCGGACTTTGTATTTTGTTTTGCTTTTAGCTTAATCATTGATGCAATGAGAAAACAATGCCAGTTTTGCAGGAGGGGATTTTGCCATGGATACCTATTTTTCAAGCTGGCCTCAATTGTTTCAGAATTTATAATTTGTATGAATATCACTTTTTGCTTGTTTACAGCAGCTTGACCGAATATAATCTCGCAAGGCAGTAATTGAGAGCGGTTAGCCCTTTTACGCAATTGCTAACTGAAACAAGTTTTTCTCAGTTAGATGGAGGGCCTAAAGCTTACAAGTGCGGTTAAACCTACTTTTACTATCTTTTTTGCTTAAGTCATTTTTTAAAATAGCTTTTCTTATAGGGTCATTCGTGATGGAGTACTCAACAGAGCAATTAAGCTACTTTCGAATCTGCCACATGGGGTTCAATTTGGTTCCAGTGGGACTGCGACAGATATTTAGGAATGAGTGGGATTTCCGTTATAAAACCTCTCGACTTGGAGAATGGAAAGACACGCAGCAGAATGGTCGAGACTTCTACGACGGTGAATCTCGAAGAAGTCGCACGAAGAATGCGCGATATCTGGCGACAATACAGAATGGTGACTTGACAAAGTGGGACTGTAGCTGCTTGGTTTTTGCGATCCTGTACTCAGATAGCATTGGCACCACCCTTAGTTCGGCCGTCAGTAAAGATGTCAATGAACTTCGTCAAGTTTGTAACGATATTGCTCACATCAGTGAGGCTAAGCTTCCTGATGCAGAGTTCCAGACTTTTCTAGGAAGAGTACTACACGCCTACACATCACTGGGTCTTCCTATTCGTGAGATCGAAGACGAAAAGAACCGGACGAGATTTCCAACGGAGGAAGTAGAAAAATTGATGATGAAAGTTCGTGGTTTTAAAGGTGAATTGGACCAAACCAAATCTGACTTGGGTCAGATAAAATCTGACTTAACAGCAACTACGAAATCCCTAGAAGGCACACGGGTCGATTTGTTTTCCTCAAGACAAGAAAGCAAGACTCCAACACCAGAATTAAGTTTGAAGCTGGAACCGTTTTGCTTACTGACATTAAAGCCACCGCACGAAGTCATCAGACGTTCCAGTGAAATAGAAAGAATATCAAACAAAATGCAGGAAATTTACAATAGAGCCAATGAAGCAGTTAGCGCGATCTATCTGTCAGGGAGTCCTGGATGTGGCAAAAGTCAACTTGCTCGTCAACTTGGATCTAAGTTCTTTTCAGATAATGCGAAGGACATGACGTTTGTTGCAACGCTAAACGCAGAAAGCATCCACACTCTTGCCGACTCTTACATCAGTCTCGGTAAACATCTGGGAGTCATAGAATATACCTTGACTAACGCAGAAACACCGAAAAGAGAGAAGCCTAGCGAAACAATCGAACAGATACAACGTTTGATTTTGCCAACGGTTCGACGGTATTCGAAGTGGCTGATTATAGCGGATAATGTTGTCGACTTAACATTGGTCCGCAGTTTTCTGCCTCAAACTGGCAGTGATGAATGGGGCCATGGTCAAGTGTTGATCATTACTCAAGATAGCTCTTCAGTTCCATATGATCTCCCCCATACCTACCACGAATCCTTAAGTAAAGGAATGCAGATAGATGACGCAGTGGAGTTGCTGGAAAAAGTGTCGCAAATTTCGGACCGAGAACAAACAAGAAATGTTGCCACGGTTCTCGATTATCAACCACTGGCCTTAGCTGCTGCCGCCTTTTACGTCCAAACTGTTGTAAGGAATGGCTCTCCGAACTACGGGTGGACAGTGTACCTGAAGGAATTAACACACAGCCATTTACAACGGACTAAAAATCTTGCAATTGAAAGTTCAGTTTATTCAAAAACAACCTCGATGGCCGTAGAAATGGCCATAGAACGAGCGGTTGAAACTGATGAGGTTCTTCGTCGGGCATTTTCTTTCTTTGCAATCTGCGCTGGCGAAGCTCTTCCACTTGATGCCGTTGTGAGGTTTGTCATGGCTCAAATAACGGACCAACCAGTTGAGTTGATTAAGACAAAACTTTTGACGTCTTCTTTACTTATCGTTTCAGCTGAGGAAGAGGAACTATATTTAGGTCTGCACGACACTCTATATACAGTGCTACAACAAGGCGCTATTTGGAAACATAAATCATTGGAGAAATATAGAGCCATGGCAGAAGGCGTCAAAGTTTTTAAATCCCTTCTGGATTCAAGCGAACAAAATTATCCACTACTGAAATGTCTGACGACCCACTGTAAATCTCTGCTTGAACACGTGACTTCTCATTTGAATATAAAGAAGTTCGTAGAGAATTGCAAGCTTTTCATAACTGCTGACGAGGTTGCTGGCTGGCTTGGCTCTTTTGCTCGCGCCTGTGACATTTTATCTGATAATTCGTTTGGAAAATACGTTGTGGATTTAGGGTGTAGTGTACTAGACAACGTAAGCGATACTGATGAAGGGGAGTTACTGAAAGGATTCGTCTTAAGCACAAGCGGAGCAATCTATCAGGACATTGGGGACCACAATAAGGCCATAGAATTTCACCAGATGGCTTTGTCGATTCGTAAAAAGATTTTCGCCGAAGAGCATCCCGATGTAGCAAGAAGCTATGGTAGCTTAGGACTGATTTACGACAGACTAGGAGAATACAATCAAGCCAAAGAATTTTACAAGAAAGCATTAATGATTGAGAAAAACATTTTTGGCGAAGAGCATTCCGACGTAGCGAAGAGCTATAGCAACCTCGGACTAATGTACCAAAGACTTGGAGAATATAACCAAGCAAAAGAATTTCACGAGAAGGCTTTAATGAATATGAAGAAGAATTTCGGCGAAGAGCATCCTGATGTCGCGGCATGCTATTGCAATCTAGGAATTGTGTACCAAGACATGGGAGAACACATTGAAGCGAAAGGACTTTTGGAGAAATCACTGATAATTGATAAAAAATTTTTCGATGAAGAGCACCCCAACGTAGCGACAAGCTATAACAATCTAGGAAGGGTGTACGAGAGCACTGGAGAATGTATTCACGCTAAAACGTTTTACACGAAAGCACTGACGATTTGGAAAAAGAACTTCGGGGAAGGGCACCCCGATGTAGCGACGTGCTATAGCAACCTAGGAGTGGTGTACAACAGCACTGGAGAACATTATCAAGCCAAGGAATTTATTCAGAAGGCATTGATGATTCGAAAAAGAATTTTCGGCGAAGAGCATCCAAATGTAGCAACAAGCTATAACAACCTAGGAGAGGTGTTCAGGAACATTGGAGAATATAATCAAGCCAAGGATTGTTACAATAAGGCATTAAATATTTTGAAAACGGTTCTCGGCGAAGAGCATCCTCATGTAGCGACAGGCTATGCTAACCTAGGACTAGTATACAATACAACTGGAGAGTTTAACAAAGCGAAAGAACTTTTGGAGAAAGCACTAATCATTGATAAAAAGATTTTTACTGAAGACCACCCCAATGTAGCGAGAAGCTATCACAATCTAGGGATGGTGTACAGCAGCATTGGAGAATACAACCAAGCCAAAGAACTTTTCCAGAAGGCATTGATGATTTGGAGAGGGATTTTCGGCGAAGAACATCCCGATGTAGCGACAAGCTATACCAGCATAGGATTGGTGCACTACAGCAATGGAGAATATATCCAGGCGAAAGAATTTTACGAGAAAGCATATGTCATCCGGAATAAGTTTTTTGGGGAAGAGCATCCTGATATAGCGACAAGCTATAACAACCTAGCATTGGTACACTGCAGCTTAGGAGAGTTTAACCAAGCCAAGGAGTTTTACGAAAAGGCATTGGCTGTGCAGAAAAAGATTTTCGGCCACGAGCATCCAGATGTAGCGACAAGCTATAACAAGTTAGGATGGCTTCACTTCAGAATTGGAGAATATAATCAAGCTAAAGAATTTTACGAGAAGGCTTTGATGATTCGGAAAAGGTTTTTCGGCGAAGAGCACCCAGATGTTGCCACAAGCTATAGTAACTTAGGTCTGGTCCACAATAGCATTGGAGAGCACAGGGAGGCCAAGGAACGTCTCGAGAAAGCATTGATAATTAATACCAAGATTTTCGGCGAGGAGCATCCCAATGTAGCGGCAGTCTATAACAACCTTGGAGTTGTGTATGCCAGCGCTGGAGATGATAATGAAGCCAAGTTTGGATGGTTTCAGAACAGCGTTAGAGAATATAATCAAGCTAAAGAATTTTACGAGAAGGCTTTGATGATTCGGAAAAAATTTTTCGGAGACGAGCATCCCGATGTAGCAACAATCTGTAAGCACTTAGGAGAGGTGTATAAGAAGACTCGAGGCGATAATCAGGCCAAAGAATTTTACGAGAAGGCATTGATGATCCAGAAAAAGATTTTTAACGAACAACACCCCGATGTTGCGACAAGTTACATCAAACTAGGATCGCTTAACCTCAATATCGGAGAGTATATGCAAGCCAAAGAATGTTACGAGAAGGCATTGAAGATTTGGAAAGGGATTTTCGGCGAAGAGCATCTCGAAGTAGCGACAAGCTATGGCTGCCTTGGTATAGTGTACAAAAGGACTGGAGAAGACAGTCAGGCCAGAGAACTTTTCCAGAAATCACTGATGATTGGTAAGAAGATTTTCGGCGATGAGTCTCCCCATGTAGCTGGATTCTATAACGAGCTAGGAGCGGAATACAGCGAAACTGGAGAATATAATCAAGCCAAAGAATTTTACGAGAAGGCCTTGATGATTGGGACAAAGATTTTGGGCGAAGAGGATCCCAATATAGCGACATGCTATAGCAACCTGGGATTAGTATACTATAACTTAGGCGAATATAACAAAGCCAAAGAAAGTTACGAAAAGGCATTGGTGATTTGTAAAAAGATTTTCAACAAAGCGCATCCTAAAGTATTAACAGCTTATGACGACTTGGCAAGAATAAACGAGTGCGTCAACGGAAGCAGTCAATCAAGCCAAAATACTCAAGGAAATTGCTCAAAATCCTGTCTCTGTGTTCTTGTTTAATGAAGGTGCAATCTAAAGAGCTGCGTGCCATCCGAAAAATTCACCATAAATATTGTTGTCTCAGGGACAAACGGCAATAAAAGCCAACTTTTGAAATATTCCCCAACTGTTGTGTCTTTTGCACAAAAATGTTCGTGTTGAATAAGTTAATTTTTCGCTGCAATTAATATCCACATTCAAACTGAATTACATAATGGAAATTTTTTTTTTGAGAATTGTAACCGCACAAATGGCAGAAATTTTTACACCAGTTCGATTTAACAACATAACTGGAGTTGGGAATTCTTGGCGTACGCTCACATTCCCCGATCACTTTTATAACGGATTCCTCGATGCAACGGATCACGCCCCGCACAGTTCGAGAGTCAGCTGAGAAGCAGTAGTACTGCGCATGTCAACCGGTGATAGTGGCTCTTAAAGATGCACATTAATTTCCTTCAGGAGATACCAACGAAAATTGACAGAAAACGCCTTTCTCGTTGTTTATCTGCAGACAATCTATTAAAAACTGAATGTGTTGTAGTACTTGTAATACACCATCAAATATAACTTAAACTATTAATTTTCGGGATGTAATTTAAGGACGCTCGCGCTAATTGTTTATGCGCATCCTTACTGCGCACGCAATTCATGTTGAAATGTCAGGCTGCGTCATATACGAACGCGCGCACATACCATACTTTGAAATCTAATCACATATAGGACCGGTAGTCGTTGCGCTAACTTCGCCTGCAGTTTGCTCTGTCAAATGGTCGGTATCCCCTTCTTTTTTGGGATAGATTATTTTATTTTATAATTCTTCACCGATCGTGAAAAAATGAACAAAAAAAAAAAAATCAATGTAGGAAGTTAAAGATTTTTTCTCATTCTTCTACCCACGCAGCATCTGAAGACCGCTAACTTGCGGCTCTCAGGGTTTGCAAATACGGTCGTTTAACCATTTACCCTCTAATAGCAAAGAAAAAAATCTCCTATCGTGTCCCCATCTTTTTCTTATAAAAGTACTGGGGAGAAGTTATTAAAATATCAATAAAATTTACCTTGGGTGATCATACTCTTAATTCTTATGACCTCAGGGGTTGAATAAGCATTGATATTACAAGGAGAAATTTGATGCTGATCACTGTTAGGGCTTGAAGGGTTAAAGAAAACGTTTACTTAATTTGTCCAATAGAACCACTCATATAAAATTTGGCATAGAAAGTTGCATTCTAGGGACTCATTTGCAATATTGTTAGACTAACGGACGCTAGAGCCATTTGAAGTAAGGTTGACCGACTTTCAAACAACAAGGGTGGTTTTTCAGATAACATACCTCGGAAGGAAACGAAGTCGGTGAAACCCCATTTATTTGGCATTTCTTACGCAAGTAACTCATTTAATGCCTTGCTGCAGCAAACGTTTTTTTTTTTTTTTTAAATCAATGTTTATTTTAATAGACGATTTTAGCGCGAACGTCCTTAAAAGGGACTATGTCAGCTGGGGCACATGCCTAGTAGAGTCCCGTTGAGACCAATTTGCATGCAACTCGTCGCGGGATTTTTGCTTTTCTGCCTTTGAAAAAGACTTCAAAAATATCGCAACAAGCAGCTTCAGATGGAAACAGCCCTGAACTCTCCGACGGCATTTGAAAAAGTTGGGCCAACCATTTCGAAGTGCTTCTCATCAACGCACGCATGCGCCTGGGGTGACAGTCCCTTTAAATTTTAAATGGCTGTAAATGGTCATTCAGAGCGAGACTGGATCGAACGCACTTAACAATGATTACTTCAAGTTTTAATATTATACTAAACCAATCAATTAGTGACCTTATTTCTCAGCAATCAGTAGACAAACTCAACGATCCAGTGTTTGAGTCGGCCAATGCAGCGCATGCGACAAACACTATCCAGAGGTTTGGCGTATGCTAAGAAAATGCCCACTTGACGAAATTCAGCATATCATTGCAATTTGGGGAAGCCATATTGGCAATGTTCATGCTCTCATGATTCCATACAAACCCTTTGCCTCAGTTCTTAACTGGGTTAAACTATGACAGATCTTCAGCTTTTGTATGGAGTCACCAGAGCATAAAAGTGCCAATGCCCCACCCCCCCTCCCCCCCTCAATAGCGTTAGGATGCTTATGTTTGGCGAGCGTGCATTTTTTATTATACTCTTTTTGAATATCTCACCTAAAGGCCTGTTAAACGGTTTCAACATTTGACCAACATTCGTTCAAGTTGAACGGATGTTGGACAAATGCTGAATGGAGTCTTCAAACGGCTTCAACACCATTCCACATTTGTTACGCTTTCAACAATGTTGGACGACCTGTACAAACGCCCCCAAACCGTTTAAACGGACCTTAACCTCATAAAATCCCAAATTAAGCTTGTGATGTCATCACTTTAAGACAGACAGACAGACAGACAGACAGACAGACAGACAGACGGATAGATAGATTGATAGATAGACTTTATTTATGTGTCAAATGAAACTAACCGAGGGAAGACCCTCTACTGATAGGTGACACTCACAAGTTAAAACTCTAGGCCTCTATAAATGGGACTTATGCAAGCATGCGTAACTGAACAACTTTCAAATTTTGAAAGTATTTCAAAAAGAAGCCCTTCAATACAACTACTTTGCTTCCAATGAAAACATCAACTTTTCCTTAACACACCAGTACTACTCCAGAATGTTTTAAAGAGGCTCAAAACATGTTGAAATGATACAAAATCTTAAATAACATATGTCAAAGACTTTGAGCCAGTTATAATAATATACAAAAAATGCTCTTTGATTTTGAGAAGTTATGAGGCCCTAAATAATTTTGCTGTCCAAAGTTTAGATACGTGCTTCATTTTCCTGACCAAGTAATCCATACATACACCTGTAAACTATATAATGAACTGTCCCCTAGAATAAGACTGTTTTCCACTTACAAAGTTTCAAAAAGGCATTAAATAACTTAAAATAATTTCAAATTGCCTACAGGAATCAACTATATATGTTAAGGATGGTGCCTACTATTGTTACTGCGCATAAGTTCTGCGCATTGCAAGATACTTGGGTTTCCTATAGGTGGTGCCTACTAATAGAGAAATTTTTTTGCGCGGTTTAAAACTATACGGAGAAAGCAGAACTTACCAAATGCTTTTGGTATCTCAAAAGAAATTTGGGGGTAACCATACATTTTTCAGAGATAATTAGGCTTCAATTTAGGAAAAAATCCCATACATTGCTTTATATTTTGGTGGTTTTTAGAGATACTAATGTTTAATTATCTCTGAAAAATGCGTGGTTACCCCCAATTTTAGTTTTGGATTTCAATAGGCCTTGCAAAGATCTGCTTTTCCCGCATAGTAATAAACCGCACAAAAATACTTCGGTATTAATAAGCCCCGCCCTTAACAGACAGATCAAATGACAAAACTCTCATCAAGCACTGAGTTGCATGGTCTTCCTTATTACCATCCAGGCTATACTACTTTGAGTGTAGACTGTTTTATTGTGTTTTCAAGTCTCTTGTCATTGCCCCTTTGATCTTGCTTCCTGAAGTCAAACTTGCCAAACAAGTTGTAAAGATAGTAACAGCAAATGGAAATAAGGTGGCTTCCTTGTTGCTCCATATTTACTACATCAAAGAGTTAACGCATAGCCATTATAAAGTGTTCTCACGACTCTTGTCAAAACTCTAGAGAAAAGAGAATAAAAGCAGATTAGCTTTTACTAAAAATACAGAGAAAGGGACTGATTGGTAATTAATCAGGGATGACACAATGATTGTTTCTTTGCTGTTTTTAAAGTTATTTTATATGTATTTATTTACTTCAAATGTCCAGTGTGGTACAGTATCCACAAGGGTGTGACCTAAATACCAGATTGACAAGTTTGATACAGGTTTGACTGTTAACATAAATAAAAAAAATTAAAAAAAATAAACAGATAAATGAATGAATAAATGAGTGAGTGAGTGAATGAATGAATGAGTGAATGAATGAATGAGTGAATGAATGAATGAATGAGTGAATGAATGAATGGATAGATGAATGGATGGATGGATGGGTGGATGAATATATGAACGAATTATCAATCAATAATTATTGTAAGTTTCAATCTATTTAGTGCAGACACTCTCCAGACCAAATTGGAATTTTGAAATGTTAGTTTTTGAGGAGAGGGGAAAGTCAGAGTACCCAAGGAAAAACTTCTCAGAGCAAACACGAGAACCTATGTACAACAAACTCGACCCACATAGCCGGATGTGAGTATAAGAATGGAACCTTGGCCGAATTGGTGGGAGGCAAGTGTTTCCCTGCTCCGCTGTTGGAAAGAGAACTTACAACCTGGCCACTGATGTTTCTTATCACATAGCGGGACGTAGATCACTCCCATCAGGTTTTTCTTCACAATCTGTCCATCTTCTAGCTTGTCATGTTGTTCAAGGACTTGGTTTCTACCTTCTGCACCCACAGGACAAATGAGTCGGCCACCTGGTTTCAGCTGCTCAAGAAGCTAAAAGAAATGGATGTAAAATCATGAGAAATTCTAATATGTCTACCTGGAAGAAAGAAAAAGTGTTACTGGAAAATTTTATGTACATCTACTTTTCACTTCATTTTCATGCTCGCACTTTATGATTTCATCAAGCCTCAATCAAAACTTAGAGCCAGCTTGTATTATAGATGTATAACGAACATCACCACAGGAAATTTGAAAGGTCACACTTTAGGATTTCATCCACAGATTTAAAAGTTAGATCCACCTTCTGTAGCATAATAAACATCACCACAGCAAAGAACTGCTTAGTAGCTTTCATTTGAATGGTCACACTTTAGGATTTCATCACAGTTTCAAAAGTTACATCCACCTTGTACAGCATAATAAAACAGCTAATGACAGAAGATTTTGGAACTAAACATTTACATGTAAGATAAAGATCAGTGATGTTCTTCCTCCACTGATCGTTATCTTAAAATAATAAACAGTACCACAGGAAAGAACCACTCAATATACATGTACATGTAGGTAGCTTTCTCTTGAATGGTAAAACTATAAGATTTCATCCACAGACTCAAAAGTTAGAATCACTTTGTAAAGTGTAATAAAGAGCCGCACAGGAAAGTACTACTCAGTAGCTTTCATTTGAAAGGTCACATATTAAAAACCTCTTTATTATGGACACCAAGGGGACAGGAAAAAGTGTCTGTATTATAGAGGTGTCTGTTTTAGAGAAGTAGGCTTTATATGGATTCCGGTCTCTCAGGGACCAAGTGAACTGTATGTAATAGAGAGAAGTCCGTATTATAGAGGTGTCTGTAAGGAGAGGTTCCACTGTAGAACCACCTTGTAAAGCATAATAAACAATCTTCATATGTTTTAAAAGTACAGATTTTTTGGTGGAATGAAAAAAAGGAACTAGCTCCTGTGAGAGAATACAGTGCATCAAATAAATGATGAAACTGTAGGAGTTCTCAATATTTTATGATTTCTAGGTCCCTTTTGAGTTCTGCACCAATAATTAACAAATTGACGGCAGTTTTCTAAGGTCAATACTCTTACAGACAATACAATGACATCATAAAATGTTCAAAACTCAAGTGGAATGTTTCACTGCCTGGTTTTGAACATTAATTTTAATGGCATCATTTTATGGTCTACAGTGTATTTAACAATTATTCCACGAGCGCGCGTTGGATATGAGATGATAGATAGCCAACGAGGCGCGTAGCGCCGAGTTGGCTATAATCATCTCATATCCAACAAGCGCAAGTGGAATAATTGTTTTATTAAAAACAATCAAGAAATATTGCTAGATCTTACTGATTTCGCTGTGCAAGAACAACCAGAAGACAATTTAATGGTCGCCATTTCTTGGCCATGGTATAATTGCTCATATACCATGGCCGCTAAGCCAATCAAATCCCTCGAATTGCATTATACAATGATTCAGTTTTTAATAAAAGAGTATAGACCATAGAAAACTACTGTCAATTTGTTTTTCACAATAACATAGAAAAAGTACGATTGAAATTGGCTTTATTTTCTGATGAGAAACTGCACACATTAAATCTGACATCATTTCTATTGTCTGTGCTCTTATATACATTAGTTATGAGTCAACCAGGGTGCGTGAATTTTGACAGTTATTGTAAAATTCTTTTTTGAAATGAGACGTAGCAAGTCTCCACTCACAGCTGGTGGCATTTCTGAAGCTGCAGCACCAACATGGATAGCATCAAATGGCTGTCCAGGTGCATATCCCTTTCTTCCATCACCACCTACAGGTATGAAACACAAGCAAATGGAAATGAAATGAAAGTTTTCTTTTCTGCCCTTGAATTCTGCATCCCTTCCTCTTGATGAACTTTAAAACCAACACTGGTCACATTCAAGGGTGGGTGGGAGAAATTCTCAGAACTTTCAATTGGTAGTGTAAGGTTAACTGTTTAAGCTCACTAAGAAGAGGTGCCCTAACATAAGGTCCATTTTCTTTGGTGATCGTCCATTTATTCTCATTAGTTGCAAATCACAAATTGATAGAAATGTGTAATGAGAAGAAATTAGGTGATGATCACTGAAAAGGGTAATTAAAGGAAAAAAAAACTTGCACTGAAACCCATTTTAGTTCAATCATGAAGTGACTATATCATACTCTACCCACACTAAGTAAGAACACTAACCAAAACCACTGGATTATACCCTGATTTTGTCAACAGTTTACATGCATTGACTTGGACGTGTGATGTATGGATCAGGAGTGGCAACTGGTTAAATGTTTCATAGTGAAATACCACCATATATAATTGTAAAGACCAATTCTTGAACCAGTGAGCTTCACCCTGATGTTCAATGTACTTACTACTTCATGTACATGCAGACCCCCTGTTTGTGGTCTTCAAAATTCATGATCACTTGCATTACATGTACATAAGGATCTGATACTTTTGTCACAATTGTTTGTTTGTTATCTTCATCAAGAGAAATAAAGGCTTGGTAACAGTCAGGCTTTAGCCAGACATTGAAACGTTGGTGCCCTGAGAGTATGTCCCTGTATACAAATCAAGACATTGCGTGTGTATGTATTTCCTGTCCAAGAAAGGCCAGATATTTTATGGAACAAAATAACATCAGAACTGGCAGAAAGTTCCCAGTCAAAAAGTCAGCATAATTAAACATGGCACTTACAGATAACTTTTACTCTGTCTTTTTCTAAGAGTTCAGGGTTTCCTCTTTTGATATTTGCAATGGCGTCTTTCACAAGCTGATCAATATGATCAATTCCATACACTTTTCCTGTTTCACCAACCTGCAGATAAAAACTTAAGACTATCAAAGTTTTATTTTATTAATTTTTTTCTTTATACAGGAAAATCTGGTTAAACATTGTTAGTTTAAACAGAGTCCTGGTTGAATATTAAATAAACAGAACAAATAAACAACAACAAAAAAACAGTTATGTACCAATACTGATAGTACATAGAGACACTATAATAATGATGGGATACTAGCACTTGAATAACTAATAATGGCATACTTGTGCTTAAAGTGGTGTTTAGCCATGGACTTGAATATAGTAAGACAATTGCTGCTCTACAGTTATCAAAAGAGTCAATTATTCTTGAATTAGCAACAATTCATGCACCAAACAATCGAACTTATTGCTACACTTCTTAAGGACAAAAAATTGTTTGTCAAGGTCTTTTGGACAATACAGTGTATTGCCCCAAAAGACCTTGACAAACATCTGATTTTATCGTTGATTTTTACTCGTTTACGAAATATTTCAAACCAAAAAAAAAAAAATGATAATAAATAAACCACAACATATACATTGTATATGAAGGAAATATTTCTACTGGTTTTTACTGATAATAGGCTGAAATATTCACCATATAAGCCATGGCGGCTGTGAGATATCCACTGCCTGAGCCAACATCAAGAGCACATGCTCCCTCTTTGAGATGATTCTCAAGCTGCTGTAATGCATACACATGCTGAAAGAGATAATAAAGGTGTGAATGATTTCTCGCAGTTAAATATCCAAGCAGTTGCAAAAAGAAAGCCTGAAAAAAATTCAGCCTTAAACGGGACAACACAAGATAAAAATATTAATAAGAGCAAGGAAGATGTTTCTTAATTCATGGCAAAGGGAAAGATGAAACAACCCTTGGAACATAGATGGCTCACATTGCTGAACTTTAAATTCATTTCAAGGGTTCATACAAAGAACTTTCTAAGTGAATGCACATGCAGTGCTTTTTACTCTTTTTTTTTTTTAATGAAGAAGAATTTTATTTCACTACATAAATACTTATTACACTTTTCAAATAATTAAAGAAAAGAAAAAAAAAATAACACAACAACAGCAACAACAACTACAATGCTACTATTATTACAAAGTTGTTATAATATATTACCGTATTACAATTTTATATGACAGAAGTTTATTTTAAACGCAGATACTAAACACACGTACATACAAAACCAAACTGCGTAAGCCGTTGCATTATCGTGGCAGCTTTTAAGAAATTAGCTGAAGCTAATGTAGGTAAAAGAAGGAGCGTATTGTTTTTCGACAGCTGAAATTAACTTTGAAATTTTTCAATGCGGTATTTAAATTTAATTTTTTTTATAAAGTTGGAGAGAAGCAATGCTTCTTCGTTAAGCTTCCTGGGGCCAGTTGTTCAAAGGCCGGATAACTTTATCCTGTGGATAAGTCACTATCCAACAGTTTCAATCTGTGCAAAGATTTCAGTATTTTCTCTTGTACAAGCGAATATGCACACTCTAACCAGAGTTAAGTTTGGGAGTGTACGAAAACCTTGGACAACGTTTAACGTGGAGTATATTTTAGACCCTGTATAGTGCCTTATCCAGCGGATAAAGTTATCCGGCCTTTGAACAACTGGGGCCTGGTGTATATACGTCGCTTGATGAATAAGAGTGTGTAATTAAATTACTTTAATAATGGCATGGAGTTATTAAAGATTCCAAATAAGAGTTTTTCTTTGTTTGGAGTAAAGTTTATGTTATTGTTATCATTAAACCAAGACAAACAAGTTCTAATGAAGCGCTGAGTGAAGTGGCATTCAAGGAAAGTATGGTCAATAGAGTCCTGTTCCCCGCAGTAAATACATTCATTATCTGTTTTAATTCCGAATTTGTGAAGTTCTTTCTTCGTAACGATAATTCTGTGTATAAACTTGACGTGAAATTCTTTCATTTTATTTTCCTTGCTGATATCATGAACGGAATTGAAAATGTCACTCCATTTTTCTTCATCTAAGTTGAGAGTGGTGTCCCAACGTTGGGGACCAGAATGCTTGTCGTTATACGTTTTATTAATTATGAGTGCTTTTTACTCTTATTTTTTTTTAAATATCACTTTTTACAGCTGTCATCATCATCTTCTCCCTGACCAGGGAATATAGGGACTTTACAGCCGTACAATAAAAATATGAAACTGTTAGCTGATGAATGAAAGACATCCAACTAGAAAAGAGAAACTCAGATTTTTACATTTTTTTTTTCTGTTTTGTTTGCCCTGATAAGTTGATCAATTTTAAATGATTTTGAATGGAGCCCTTCAATTTATAACAGGTTTCATTTAAAGACCTCTGTAAAACAACACTGAAGAATGAGTTTAATTGGGAGAATGCTGGTTCTATTTTTAATTTGAAAAAAAAAAAGCAACAGATTTTGCAATGCTTTTTCAATAACTTACCATATGTGGTGCACTAATAGTTGCTTGGAAACCTAAAAGTAATGAGAAAATTGATACATAACACAGTAATTCACCCTCCTTATGAATTTTAATGAAATTTAACCTTATTTCCAAACTGTTGATGATACACCTTATGTGACTTCATATGACACATGCGTAACACAAGTACAACAAAACAAACAAACAAACAAAAATGAAATCAATTTATTTAAGTGTCAATGTATTTAGCACAGAGTACTTATATCGCTGGGGACACTCTCCAGATCAAATTGGAATTTGGAAATGTTGGGTTTTGAGGATAGGGGAAACTGGAGTATGCAGAGAAAAACCTCTTAGAGCAAGGATGAGAACCAACAACAAACTCACCCACTTTACAGGGGATTTATTAGAAACTGGGACCAGGATACTGGTACCCATTTAGTCTGAAGACTGCCTTTGGAGAGATTGAAAGCCAGTCTAAACAAGACAAAGTAATGAATGGTGACTGTCTATTCACCATTAAGAACCCTCCTACCACAAAAATTAATGAAAACCCTGACATTACGATGCTGAGTTTAGGAATCAAACCTGTGTCACATTGGTGGGTGATCAGTGCTCTCAACGTTGTACCAAAGTTACGGTTGTCGAATTGCCAAGTCTGAGAGTCATGTCTTTCAAAAATTAAAGTGAAAGAGTAGTTTTGTAGATTAACGGGAAATTTTACAGCTGTTTGTATGGAGGCACGCAAAATAGTCAACGTTTCGGTGACAGGAGCTTGGCAGAACAGAAAAGAAATCTCCAGATTTCAGATCTCTAGAGGTTGGCATCTCTGCCACTGAAAGCGACAAAATTGACTAAGACAACAATTCTTGTTTATTTTTTTAGCCTGTTATCAAAAGCAGAGTAAATGTTTTCGATGGAGCCAAACTTTTACAGTTAAACTCCACATATGTTTATATTAATGTTATACTTCAAACAAACCTATCGGCTGTGGAGAATCCTCAAAAGCACGAGATCTGCAGTAATGTTTTCTGTCAACTTTTCGTAGAGCTTCTTCAACTCTTTCACTTTTCAACACGCCATGAACTAAAATCGGGACAAGAAACAACGTTAAAACCTACACCTTGAACAAGGCAATACAATGCACTATACCTTTCAACTGCTCAAGGAGATCGCTGTTACTTGTCCCATGAGATCTCCACGCCATGTTTCGTAAAATTTGTGCAAATCTACTTGCAACTCCCATCCGCCATGACAGTTTACATTGCGCTGCGCAGTAAAAAATAGGCGTCACCTGCTGGCTTGGCTAATTGATTCGTCAGCTCATTCAAAATGGCGGTCGGAATGGTGAGATTTTGAGTTGCGAGAACGATTGTGGAAATATTGGTCGAAATTCGCCGATTACCTCCTTTAGAAACGTGATGTACTCACAGAAATTCCCAGAAGATTGTCAAAATTTTACTTTCATTGTTACGTTTGAAAAAGTAAGGTAGTTTTTCTACTGGCCTGCCCTTGAAAATCGCCGCGTGGAAAAGTAAAATTCATTTTCAAATGGCTCTGTTTTTAATTGGACGAAAATATGTTGCTCCATCCATCAAAGCAGGTTGCCATCTTTTGGCCTCACAGAAAGGTAAGAATTTTCTTAGGTGTGGGAGCAATTAATAATTATTGTGTTTTATTCCACATGTTACCTTGCGTGACAAACAATGTCACGTGGCACACCGGGTCACCTATAAACGTTCTCCAACAACAGTAAAGCAGAGTAAAGCTGCACTCGGGGAGATAATAAAGACATAACAATACAATAAACTAGTGAAAGGATAATTTAAAAGAGTGCTCATAGACCTTTTTCATAAATCTACGAACCTAATTTTAGAGTAAAAATTCTTTATACTGCGAGGCTGGTAAGGTTATTTTCATAAAAAAAAATAATAATAATAATAATAAAGAATAATTTATTGGCCGCCATTTATGAAAAAGGTCTATGAAAGCTACTCCATAAGACGTTCGCATGAAAAATTGACAAAACAGAATGTGTGGTTCCAGAAAATAACCATACCCCCACCACGGAGGGAATTGGAAATTCCAGAGGGGTGGGGGGGGGGGGGGGGGGGTCAATGGCCTAGGAAATTCCAGAGGGGAGGAGGGATAAATGGTTGGATAAGTTTCCAGAGGGTCAACTTCACGTTCATGTCAGACATAAATGTTCAAAATTGTAACTTACCAACTTTGCACCTTTGTAGATCTTTCTTGAAGACATAACTTCGTTTAACTGTTTTAAAGAAACCCTTGTTACATTAAAAACATGTTTCCCTTCTCCGAAAAGCCTTTGTAAGCGAAGTACTCCAACTGAGACAAGAAATCTATGTCTGCGTTGCGTGAGTCGGTTATTATAAAACTGTTGTTTGTGAAACTTTCTTGCGTAGAAAATATTGTTTACTGGCAACAATTGAATTTGTATCGATGTTTAAAAGGGAAAATTTTGTATGGCTATAAAGTGAAAGCCCCAATTTTACATAAAACTTTGAAATATTTGTTTGTTATTTTTGTATGCTGTGCGGGCAAAGGTCAATTCCTGGGGTCAATTATAGCTGGTTTGTCAAAACTGACCCGTGTTAAAACTTATTTTGTCCAAAGTATTTCAACTTAAAGTCCAAAACTATTAACTAAATTGCTATGCCAAAATTCAACAAAATAGAGCCAATTCAACATTCTTTTAATGCGTTATTGATCTCATCACAAATTTGCATAAGAACGTGAACATGCTAATTTCGTTTCGCGGCTCCATTTCGTCTGCGGTTTTAAGTTACGATCTGAAAGCTCTATTTGTCTCCCTGCCCTGCTAATGCTTATTTTGTCCCTGCTATTCCAATTCAATAGGAAAACTATTGACTAAAATAACTAGACTGAATGATTACCAGGAGAAAAATCATCAATTGAATAGAACTAAAGCGATAATCTTTTTGATCTCCTAAAATTTGCATAGGAACATAAACATGACATATGCAAATTAAATGAAAACACATTTTTGCATTGCCGGACTTATTCCAACAATTTAGATTTAAAATCTTTAGCGAAGCTAATGGTAAAGTTTGATGTCAATGACCACAGGTAAATATAAAACACAACAATTATTTCAGTATCAAGAACTTTTTGGCAAACTCTACCTGTGAAATTAAACGGCGCGTGCTCTTCGATATAGCATATTTTCTCCTCGTGTAGCCAGTTCTTGATATTTCTGAAATGTTCACATCAAACTGATTTTTGAGGCATTCTTTTGAAATTAAACTTTTTCAGAGGGGGGTGGGGGTGTATTCTGTATTTAAGGAATTTCCGAAGGGGTGGGGGGGGGGGGGTGAGGGGTTAAAAAAATACCTGAAAAATGGAAAATCCTGGGGGGTGGGGGGGTCCTATGTGAAATTCCCTCCGTGGCGGGGGTATGGATATTTTCTGCCGGAACCACACAATCCCTATTAAAACAACCATTGCCAGCCATTGGTCTTGCTGATAGTGGTTGCCCTACCCTTAGAAAAAAAAAACAGTCATCAAGAATTTAATAGAAATACTTTGGCTTAATAGGTCTTAGTAGTGGGCTATTCAGGAATTGAGTGCTATCACCACTACACCATCCCTGCTCCATAAAATAGCTTCAGCCATGGTGGTGTGGTGGGAACAGTTACCAATAATTATTGAGCTGCAGCAAGCCAGAACTCTATTATTGAATATAACACGGCTCTCATGTAAAGCAGTTTTAATTTGCTTGTGATTTCATGACTCCGCATCAAGAAGGTCCGTTTTCCCCATTCAAGGCATTTTCTGGATTTGGGTGTGATGTTGCAAGCACAGGATATAAGGAAATTGCTTTTTCCAAGAACAGGGTGGCGTTTTGAATGTGAAAACTTTCTAAAACAG